>NW_025061543.1:0-52376 GCF_000002595.2 Chlamydomonas reinhardtii
CCGGGAGGGGTTGCACAAAAACACCGCCAGACCTAACCCAAGCACCAAACTACACCACAGCCTAACCGCAAGAACCACCACCACCGCGCGCCAGAAAAAGAAACACCAGCACTACGCACTCGCCCCGCCCAAACCCACCCCACCCCCACAAGTCGGTTGCTTAAGCAACACCCCAGGAGAACCGGCAGAGGAGACACAAGCAGAAAACTAAACGGGCCAGATGTGGCGCTGACTAAGCGGGCTCCAGCCCGCTGCAAGACGCGCTGAGCAGGAAGGCCCACAGCCGCCCAGGCACTGCGACGCCAGCCAGAGCTAAAACACATGGGCGCCAGATAAGCTGATGACGATAATACGCCACGCCAGCGCCTGGAAAGAAACGCCGCCCAAAAGGAAACCTAGGGGGCCTGCACAGGTGATGCAAGCGTCAGCCGCAAGTTCAACTTTGGTGACCCACCCTGAACCTCCTCCACTTCACAAAGCGCGCCACCCGCCGACCAAGCTGTGTGGGCAGAGCCGACAGGGTTTCAGGGGTTAGCGTGGCGGCAGTGAAACGCAGCTGCATCACCCTGCGCAGCTCGCTGACCACCTCCCGAACCACATGCTCCGATGTCTGCTTAGCAGGCTCGCGGGACCAGTATGCACACCAGACGGCGTACAAGAAGGTGGCCCGCAAAGTGCTCCACAGCAGCGCGCCCGCCCCCCGCGGGCCTGAGGCCCACAGACCCATGCGGTCCCCCAGCATGAAACCCGCGTCCGTCACTGGCGGCGCCGCTGCCTGGGGCGCAACGCAGGCCCACAGCTGCTGCAGCCACGTCCTCGCCTGCGCATAAGCTGGACACTCCAGGAAGATGTGCGTTAGGCTGGCCCACGCCCGCGGGCCAGGTGGCCCGCAGGCGGGGTGAGGACAGTGCGCCCCCAACCCCCCGCACCCCGTGGTCACCCGTGGACGAATGCCCTTGCCCGCCCTGTACAGCCCGCAAGGCAGGTAAGCATGTTGCAGCCGGTACACCAGCACCTTTGCCCCCCGACTAGCGTGGCTGTCCCACAGCCTCCGCCACGTACCCCGCAGAAGGGACGCATCCGGGGGCGGCATGCGAGGGTCGCCCTCCACCGCCGCCGCTGCTGCCGCCGCCGCCGTGGCAGGCCCCGTGCTAGGTCCCGCCCCTCCCGCCGCCTGCTCCTGCAGCCGCGCGGACCGCCGCGGCCCCTCACCCGACTGCTGGGACGGGGACGCATACGACTGCAGTTCTCGCGCCGGCGTGTTCTGCAGCCCGGCTGCCGCAGAGGTGCGGTGGAGCCAGGGGTCCAGAGCCACCGGGTTATTGTTGAAGTGCTGCGCCGCCGTGGTGGTCAGCTGCGCCGCTGCACGCTGCCACTCCGCCTCCCGCTCCGCCAGCCGCGACTGTGCCGCCGGCTGGGTCCCCGACCCCCCCGCCTGCTGTGCTGGCGCCGGGCACGGCATGGCTGCGGGGCGGGCCGGAGCCGGAGGTGCGGCCGGGTTAGCCGCGGTGATGGCCCGCCGCACGTCCCGCACCGTGTAGTCCGCCAAGCTGACACCCGCAATCCGGCAGTGCTCCGGGTGCACCACCACCCCAGCCTCCGGCGCCAGGAAGTACGGCGCCCGAGGCCACGCCCCTGCCCGTTCCCCTGGTGATGCTGCATCGTACGCCGCCCGCTCTTCAAAGGTCCACAGGTGCCGCGGCTTGCGGTGCTGCAGCACACAGGCAGGCTGCCACGCCCCATCCACCGCCGGGGGCAGCACGCCAGGTCCAGGCTCCAAGAGCCGCCCCGTGTAGTGGACGTAGGACACAGCCCCCGCAGCATTAGCCACCCACAGCTGGTCCAGGCTAACCCTCCACTGTGGCGGCGCCGCTGGCGGCTGAGTGGCTGGCTGCGGCGGATGCTGTTCCACACCCGCGCTCCGCACGTGGCCGACCGCGGCCGCCAGCCGGGCAGGCAGCCCCGCTGGCGCTGGCGCGTCGCTGTACACCCACGCCCACGTGGTGGTGGAGTCCGGGCGCACATGGGTAAGCAGCGCCCGGGTGAGCGTCTTCCAGGGTTGCCGGCCTGGCTGGGCAAGGAGGGCGAAAGTCTTAGCTTGCAGGGCAGACAGGAACGCAGGCAGGTCGACGTGGTTGACACCCCCATCCTTGTACGGCAGACAGGCCGTTTCCCGCTTGGGCAGCAGGAGCGGGTTCCCATTCGACACCAGGCTGGCGTCCTCAGCGTGCATGGAGCGCGCAGCAAAGTGGTCCACCAGGTCGGTGAGTTCCTTCAGCTGCGCAGGCGACGGGTTGAGGAAGCTGAAGTGGTAGGCCAGCTTTGCCGCCAGCACCTGCTTCGCAATGTGCACACGGCCAACGAGAGTCAGAGACAGGGCAGCCCACAGACGCGCCACAACCGCCATGCCGCGAGCCCGCCGGGTGTACAAGTCAGCTGCAGCCGCATCAGAGTCCCACGACAGGGGCACACCCAGGTGCGTCACGGCGCCAGTGGTAAACGGCACCCCCGTGTGTGGGCAAGGGCCCGTCAGGTGCGCAAACCTGCCAAGGCCCAAGGCCTTGCTCTTGTCCGGATGGACACGGGCGTTGGACGCGCGGCAGAACAGCTGTACTGCCGCCATCAGGACCGGCCCGTCCACTGCCGGGTCGCGCGCCGTGAGGGTCGTGTCGTCAGCGTGGTGGGCAGCAGGCGGCGCCTGCTCGCCGCTGGGTAACAGGGGCGTGCGCAGTGCCCCTTGCTCCACCTGCCGCCGCAGAAAGGACGTCAGTGGCTGCATCTGGATGACCCACAGGGGTGGTGAGGCGGTGCTGCCCTGCCGCAAGCCGTTCAGCACTGGGAAGGCGTCAGAGAGCATCCCGTTCACACACACGCGGGCAGAGCCGTTGGCAGTGATCAGGCGGATCCAGCGCAGCATGCGCGGCCCAAACCCCAGACCCTCCGCGGACGCATACAGCCACTGCCGGTGCACCCGGTCATACGCCTTTTCAATGTCCAAGAAGTACAGCGCACCACCCTGCCGTGGCGTGCCGTCCGCGCCCACGTCCAGGCGCATCCATTCGATCAGGCCTTGGAGGTACAGCGCGTTGTCTCCAATCCAGCGGCCGGTGATGAACGCGGTCTGCAGCTCATCCACAACTGCATCCAGGGCAGGCTGCAGGCGGGCGCTGACGGCCTTGGACACCATCTTGAAGTCGCAGTTGAGCAGCGTGATGGGCCGGTACGACGCCAGCTCGGCGCGGTCCAGGCTTTTGCCCTTGTAGATGAGCGTAATGATGCCCTCCCGCCAGGAGGCGGGCAGCGCCGCCGCCATTTCACCGCCATCGTGGGCGTCTGCAGCGGCAGCAAAGGCAGCGGCAGCAGCAGCACACAAGCGCGGACCCAGCAGCGCCCAGAAGACCTTGTACACCTCGTACGGGACCCCGTCCGACCCAGGCGCTTTACCATTGGCGGAGCCAGCCAGCGCTGCCATCAGCTCGGCATCACTGAGGGCGCCATCCCCGGACCCCTCTGCGGCGGCCTGCAGATCCGCCGGAACCTTGCGGTCAATGGCCGCCAGAAGCTGTTGCTGCGACGCCGTACAGACTGGCTGCACGCGGAACAGGCCGGTGGGGCTGGTGCTGCTGTACATGGCTGCGGCGGCTGCGGAGACAGTGTTGCGCGTGCCCGGCCCCGTGAGCGCCACAGGCGCCGGTTGCCCCGGCACCTTCAAGTGCGTGATGGGCTCCTGCGCGCCGGCTGCTGGCTCGTCAGCCTGCCGATGGAACCAGCGAGTGCCCCGCTCCCCATGCTCCTCCATCAGTGCAGCGCGGGCATTGTGGCTGGCCACTGCGGCAGCTGCCCGCTCCTCCCGCACCGCCAAGTTGGCCATGGCCGCAGCCTGACGCTGCGCGGCGCTGGCACCCGGCCGGTCGGCCAGGGCAGCGGCCGCGTCTGCGGCCAGCACCACGCCATGCAGCCCATCCCGGGTCTGGCGTGCATGCCGACGGTTGATGCTGGTGGCGGCCTCCCGCAAGAAGAACTTGTCCGCCTCCCATTGCGTGCAAGCGCCGTCACCTGTACTGGCCACGGGATTTGCGGCAACGTGCGCCTCCAAACGCTGCTCGAGCTCCAAACGCAGCGAGGGGTGAAACAGCAGGTACGTGGGGAAGCGCCACTGCTCCCGGTGCGCATGTGGCAGGTCGGGCAAGGACAGGGTGAGCAGCACACCGTTGTGGTCCCCAGGCGCCCCATACGTGCGAGCGACATCCACCACCCACGGCGCCGCGGTGGCACTGACATACCACCGATCCAGGCGTGCGGGAGTGGCCGGCTTGGGTGTGGCCGGATGCGTGTAGCCCTTGGCGCCGCCACGATTGCTCGCCCAAGGGTCCACCAGACTGAACTGGGCGAGGAGGCTGGCAAGTTGCGGGGCACCTGCAGCACGTGACGGGCTAGGGGCCGCCTCCTGACTGGCATCGGTGACACAGTTCCAGTCCCCACCGACAACTAGCACCCTGTCCGTGGCCAGGTGGGGATGCAGCCCGGCAAAGAACGCAGGCTTGTCCGCCACGGCCGTGGGCGCATACACACACACGAAGCGCAGGCGCAAGTGACCCACGTCCCAATCCCAACATACCACACGGCCCGCCGCATCCGTTGACGGCGGCTGCAGTACGCAGCCTGGAAGGGACAGCCGACTCCGCACCAGGATAGCCGCCCCACAGGAGTGGGGCGACGCTGCCGGGCTGGCAGCGAGGCAGTGGCGCCACGGAAGGCACGCCCCCTGCGCGGCACGGAGGCAAGACTCCAGCGCCGTCGTGTCAGTAGCGTGGGTCTCCTGCACCATCGCCACATCCGCCCCAACTTGCTGCAGGTGCGAGACCAGCGCCCGCGCCTGGAACGGCGAGCCCAGGCCGTTGACATTCACTGTCAGCAGCCGAAGGTTCGCCGCTCCCACTGGTGGCCGCATTATGAGCCCCCGCCGGCCACGGCAGCGCCGTGGCGGTTGCGGTTGCTGTTGCTGCTGTGGCAATTGCGGCGGTGGCCGCCACCCTGGCTGGGGGGCGCGCCGCCGCAGCTGGTGCTCATGCTAGCGGCGCCTGAGCTGGCGCCGCCGGGGCGCAGTGGAGCGCTGCCCAGGCTCATGAGGCTGGAAGTACTGCCGGCGGCTGGGCCCGCCAGCACCGCCGGGGTCCGCGGGCCCACGCTTAGCGGACCGCAGGGTGCGGGCGTCTAGGAGCACGTAGTCCATGTAGGCCGTCTGCACCTGCTGCGCGGCGTCATCCAGCTGCTCCGTCACGTCGGAAGGCAGGGGCGTGCCTGCAGGCTGGGCTGAGTACAGGCGCCACCAGCCAGTGAACTCGTCGCGCAGCTGGCACGCGCAACACTGTCTCAGCAGCCGCCGCAGCCATGTACAGCAGCACCAGCCCCACCGGCCTGTTCCGCGTGCAGCCGGTCTGTACGGCGTCGCAGCAACAGCTTCTGGCAGCCATTGACCGCAAGGTTCCGGCGGATCTGAACGCCGCCGCAGAGGGGTCCGGTGACGGCGCCCTCAGTGATGCCGAGCTGATGGCAGCGCTGGCTGGCTCCGCCAATGGTAAAGCACCTGGGTCGGACGGGGTCCCGTACGAGGTGTACAAGGTCTTCTGGGCACTGCTGGGCCCGCGCTTGTGTGCTGCTGCTGCCGCTGCCTTTGCTGCCGCTGCAGACGCCCACGATGGCGGCGAAATGGCGGCGGCGCTGCCTGCTTCCTGGCGGGAGGGCATCATTACGCTCATCTACAAGGGCAAAAGCCTGGACCGCGCCGAGCTGGCGTCCTACCGGCCCATCACGCTGCTCAACTGCGACTTCAAGATGGTGTCCAAGGCCGTCAGCGCCCGCCTGCAGCCCGCCCTGGATGCAGTTGTGGATGAGCTGCAGACTGCGTTCATCACCGGCCGCTGGATTGGAGACAACGCGCTGTACCTCCAAGGCCTGATCGAATGGATGCGCCTGGACGTGGGCGCGGATGGCACGCCACGGCAGGGTGGTGCGCTGTACTTCTTGGACATTGAAAAGGCGTATGACCGGGTGCACCGGCAGTGGCTGTATGCGTCCGCGGAGGGTCTGGGGTTTGGGCCGCGCATGCTGCGCTGGATCCGCCTGCTCACTGCCAACGGCTCTGCCCGCGTGTGTGTGAACGGGATGCTCTCTGACGCCTTCCCAGTGCTGAACGGCTTGCCGCAGGGCAGCACCGCCTCACCACCCCTGTGGGTCATCCAGATGCAGCCACTGACGTCCTTTCTGCGGCGGCAGGTGGAGCAAGGGGCACTGCGCACGCCCCTGTTACCCAGCGGCGAGCAGGCGCCACCGGCTGCCCACCACGCTGACGACACGACCCTCACGGCGCGCGACCCGGCGGTGGACGGGCCGGTCCTGATGGCGGCAGTACAGCTGTTCTGCCGCGCGTCCAACGCCCGTGTCCATCCGGACAAGAGCAAGGCCATAGGCCTTGGCAGGTTTGCGCACCTGACGGGCCCTTGCCCACACACGGGGGTGCCGTTTACCACTGGCGCCGTGACGCACCTGGGTGTGCCCCTGTCGTGGGACTCTGATGCGGCTGCAGCTGACTTGTACACCCGGCGGGCTCGCGGCATGGCGTTTGTGGCGCGTCTGTGGGCTGCCCTGTCTCTGACTCTGGTTGGCCGTGTGCACATTGCGAAGCAGGTGCTGGCGGCGAAGCTGGCCTACCACTTCAGCTTCCTCAACCCGTCGCCTGCGCAGCTGAAGGAACTCACCGACCTGGTGGACCACTTTGCTGCGCGCTCCATGCACGCTGAGGACGCCAGCCTGGTGTCGCACGGGAACCCGCTCCTGCTGCCAAAGCGGGAAACGGCCTGTCTGACGTACAAGGATGGGGGTGTCAACCACGTCGACCTGCCTGCGTTCCTGTCTGCCCTGCAAGCTAAGACCTTCGCCCTCCTTGCCCAGCCAGGCCGGCAACCCTGGAAGATGCTCACCCGGGCGCTGCTTACTCATGTGCGCCCGGACTCCGCCACCACGTGGGCGTGGGTGTACAGCGACGCGCCGGCGCCAGCGGGGCTGCCTGCCCGGCTGGCGGCCGCGGTCGGCCACGTGCGGAGCGCGGAACAGCACCCACCGCAGCCAGCCACTCAGCCGCCAGCGGCGCCGCCGCAGTGGCGGGTTAGCCTGGACCAGCTGTGGGTGGCTAACACTGCGGGGGCTGTGTCCTACGTCCACTACACGGGGCGGCTCTTGGAGCCTGGGCCTGGCGTGCTGCCCCCGGCGGTGGATGGGGCGTGGCAGCCTGCCTGTGTGCTGCAGCATCGCAAGCCGCGGCACCTGTGGACCTTTGAAGAGCGGGCGGCGTACGATGCAGCATCACCAGGGGACCGGGCGGGGTCGTGGCCTCGGGCGCCGTATTTCCTGGCGCCGGAGGCTGGGGTGGTGGTGCATCCGGAGCACTGCCGGATTGCGGGTGTCAGCTTGGCGGACTACACGGTGCGGGACGTGCGGCGGGCCATCACCGCGGCCAACCCGGCCGCCCCTCTGGCTCCGGCCCGCCCCGCAGCCATGCCGTGCCCGGCGCCAGCACAGCAGGCGGGGGATTCGGGGACCCAGCCGGCGGCACAGTCGCGGCTGGCGGAGCGGGAGGCGGAGTGGCAGCGTGCAGCGGCGCAGCTGACCACCACGGCGGCGCAGCACTTCCACAATAACCCGGTGGCTCTGGACCCCTGGCTTCACCGCACCTCTGCGGCAGCCGGGCTGCAGAACACGCCGGCGAGAGAACTGCAGTCGTATGCGTCCCCGTCCCAGCAGTCGGGTGAGGGGCCGCGGCGGTCCGCGCGGCTGCAGGAGCAGGCGGCGGGAGGGGCGGGACCTAGCACTGGGCCTGCCACGGCGGCGGCGGCAGCAGCGGCGGCGGTGGAGGGCGACCCTCGCATGCCGCCCCCGGATGCGTCCCTTCTGCGGGGTACGTGGCGGAGGCTGTGGGACAGCCACGCCAGTCGGGGGGCAAAGGTGCTGGTGTACAGGCTGCAACATGCTTACCTGCCTTGCGGGCTGTACAGGGCGGGCAAGGGCATTCGGCCACGGGTGACCACGGGGTGCGGGGGGTTGGGGGCGCACTGTCCTCACCCCGCCTGCGGGCCACCTGGCCCGCGGGCGTGGGCCAGCCTGACGCACATCTTCCTGGAGTGTCCAGCTTATGCGCAGGCGAGGACGTGGCTGCAGCAGCTGTGGGCCTGCGTTGCGCCCCAGGCAGTGGATGGGGGTGGTTGGTGGCGGTTTCGAGGTGTTTGCTTTCTGTTTTCTTCTCTTTTCTTCTCTTCTTGCCCTGTCAGGGTTCTGGTCTCGGGGACCAGGCTGTTTTCAGGCAGCAGGGGGGCAGCGCGTCTGCCCCTGTTCAACCTTGTAAGGATGATTCCTCAAAAAAAAAAAAGCGGCGCCGCCAGTGACGGACGCGGGCTTCATGCTGGGGGACCGCATGGGTATGTGGGCCTCAGGCCCGCGGGGGGCGGGCGCGCTGCTGTGGAGCACTTTGCGGGCCACCTTCTTGTACGCCGTCTGGTGTGCGTACTGGTCCCGCGAGCCTGCTAAGCAGACGTCGGAGCATGTGGTTCGGGAGGTGGTCAGCGAGCTGCGCAGGGTGATGCAGCTGCGTTTCACTGCCGCCACGCTAACCCCTGAAACCCTGTCGGCTCTGCCCACTCAGCTTCTCACCGCACAGCTCAAGGCGGCTAAGCTGGAGCACTTTGTTGCCATCTGGTCGGCGGGTGGCGCGCTTTGTGAAGTGGAGGAGGTTCAGGGTGGGTCACCGAAGTTGAACTTGCGGCTGACGCTTGCATCACCTGTGCAGGCCCCCTAGGTTTCCTTTTGGGCGGCGTTTCGTTCCAGGCGCTGGCGTGGCGTTTATCGTCATCAGCTTATCTGGCGCCCATGTGTTTTAGCTCTTGCTGGCGTCGCAGCGCCTGGGCGGCTGTGGGACTTCCTGCGCAGCGCGTCTTGCAGCGGGCTGGAGCCCGCCTAGTCAGCGCCACATCTGGCCCGTTTAGTTTTCTGCTTGTGTCTCCTCTGCCGGTTCTCCTGGGGTGTTGCTTAAGCAACCGACTTGTGGGGGTGGGGTGGGTTTGGGCGGGGCGAGTGCGTAGCGCTGGTGTTTCCTCTTCTGGCGCGCGGTGGTGGTGGTTCTTGCGGTTAGGCTGTGGTGTAGTTTGGTGCTTGGGTTAGGTCTGGCGGTGTTTTTTGTGCAACCCCTCCCGGGGGGCGGGGGGGGCAGCCTTCTGCTCTGTCTGCCGGGTCGGGGTGGGGTGTGGTGGGATGGATGGGGGTAGTTGGTGGCGGTTTTCGAGGTGTTTGCTTTCTGTTTTTCTTCTCTTTTCTTCTCTTCTTGCCCTGTCAGGGTTCTGGTCTCGGGGACCAGGCTGCTTTCGGGCAGTAGGGGGGCAGCGCGTCTGCCCCTGTTCAACCTTGTAAGGATGATTCCTCAAAAAAAAAAAGCTGTGCCAGGACGGCAGTACGGCCTGCCGGCACACGGCAGACAGCCCAGTCCGGTACGGTGGCGCCCTGGTCACGGAGGTAGGCGAGGAGGCGGCCACCAAGCGCGTCGCGGCCAAGCTGCGCCCACTCGGGGACCAGGCTGTTTTCAGGCAGCAGGGGGGCAGCGCGTCTGCCCCTGTTCAACCTTGTAAGGATGATTCCTCAAAAAAAAAAACTCATACCCCTGCACATCTGCGCAGCGGTTCTGGTGCGTCACGAGGTCAGAGCCGATGGCAACACACGTGTCCCGGGTCAGGCAAACAGCCCCGTACTCCGCCTCACTGCCCGCACCCCCACCAGCGCGCCCAGCCGCGTCGGCCGAAACCCCAGCCGGCACGCCCAGGCCCCGGCCCCTGCCCTTACCACCACCCGCCGGTTGTGACGTCTGCAGTGGCGGCCCCGCCTGGGGCGGCGGCTGGGGCACAGCCCGCCCCGCTCCTCCCCCCTGGCGCCCCGACCCGCTGCCCCCACCAGCCTGTTGTCCCCCTGCCGGCCGCCCAGTGGGCACGTGCGGCGGCGAGCTAGCACCGTCCTGCGGGGGAGGCAGCCCGCCGCCCAAGCGCCCTGCCCTCTGCTGCGGAAGCTGGGCGGGGTCACAGCGCCCTTTGGAGCGGGGCTGTTGCTGCGGCGGCGGCTGTGGTGCGTGCGCGGCTGGTTGCACCCGTCGCCCACGCCCGGACGCCGCCGTGGCAGCGCCATCACCCGCCCCGTCCTGTCCCCCCAGTGTGGCCAGGACCCCAAACCGGGAGCCGGTCCGGGGCCTGGGCGGCTGTACCTGGCGCTGCTGCTCCTGCTGCTGCTGTTGCTGTACCCGCCGTTGCTGCTGGAGAGTGAGTTCCGCCAAATCGGCCAAGTACCGCCGCATCACAACTTGCAGCTTCTGCTCCTGCCTAGCAGCTGCGCGCCAGCCGGCCCGGCATCGGCAGTGTGACGCCTGGCCGCCGGCGGCCCCCCCACACCTGCCGACGGCTGCCCCCCGCTAAGCCCTCCCGCTGCCACCCGCTGCTGTGAAGAGGGCTGCTGCTGCCGCTCGGCCCTCAGGGGAGCCGCAGCAGCACGGGTGCTTCCCCTCGCCACCAGAGCTGGCAGCGAGGGCGAGGCCACCGTGGGTGGTCCGCTGGCGCCACCAGCGGCAGTGTCACGCCATAACGCGTGATAACGCATTCCTGACGTGCCCTGGCTGATGTGGTGCTGCGTGGCTCACTGCCCCTTGCTGAGCGCACAGACTAATTTAGGTTGGCGAGATATCGATTCTGGTAAGACCTCTTGTTGGTTAAACGCGTATTACCACTGGCCGTGTATAGGCACAGCGGGGTTCTGTCTGTGAAATCGCTAACCAGCAAGCCGTACCAGAGAGCTCGAGACAGAACAAGTCGTCTCGAGCTAGTGACCACACAAACAACGGCGCCCCAAGGGGGAATCGCCTCATCCGGATACGCAAATCCTTAGCCGCGTCATAACCACGTCATAACGGCATCTACAAACTGCGTTCTAACGTACTCCACACCCGTAAAGCACCACAGAATAAGGCTAGCAATGACTCAGCCTTCTACCGTCCGGGGCCCGGGAGGCACCCGTTCCGCACTGACACTGCCCTAAACCCGACAGCCGCAACAACCCTAACCCTGACGTTAGGCAGCTTTTCCCGGCACTGTGTTGGCATGCCTGCTGTCATAGGTTCTGCGGGTGCGGGCCAGTCGGTGCGCATGACAATATAACATCACACAGCATCGCACGCACACACTTAACACAGCAGCCCCAGCATGGGAACACGGCCGCCTGCGGCTTATTGCTCTACTACAACGTGTGACCCACATGAGTCTGACCCTGGCCGCTCCTGGCCCCAAACGACGCCAGCCGCCCAGCAGCATCCTGGCACCGGGCAGCTCAACATCGCCTTTAATGCGCGCAACAGCCTCACGGGCTGGGAGGGCAACCTCACAAGCATCACTACTACTGCACGCAACGCGTCCGCCCATGGTCCGCCGTGGCCGGTGAGTGCGGCGCCGTGTGAGGTGCGGTTTGATTCTGTTGTTGGTTATCTGGCGCTAAGCAGCCTTGTTACCACTGATAGCAGGCGTGTGCATACAAGTGCTGCCTCCCACCGCCCCATGCTACCTCGCCTCGCCCTCGACCCCACAGCGCGCCGTGCTGTCCGCCGAGCTCTGTTACTGTCGGCCGCGACGGCGACGGCGACGGCGACGGCTGGACCGACCGCGGTGACCCCGACTGCTGCTGGCGCTGCGGCAAACAGGTGGTGGTTGGACCCAGACGAGCAGTGCAAGGGAGTGTGCTGCGACGGCAATGTGGCCAACGGCGACGGCGACAGCGACTCCTTCTCCTGCTTCCTCTCTGGCTCCTCCCGGACCCGCGCCTCCTAGCCCCGACCCTCTCAGCCCTCCTGCTCCCGGGCATCTATTCGATGAGTTAGCGTTGGCTGGTCTTGGCGCCGCACACGCGGCCGGGACTGGAGTCCTTCAATACTTGGTGGGCAGCGCTGCCCGTTACCGAGCAGACGCTGTCCACACTTTGCGCACACCTGCTTTCACACATTCATATGCAGCTGAGTGCTTGCGCCCTGTAGTGGCCCCTGCCAAGTCCTTATGAGCACATGCGTACCTGGCTGGTGTAGTACTCGTCCATGTACACCACCAGGTGCGCGTACTTGTCCACCAGCAGGCGCAGCAGCGCCCGGTTTGGACCTCTGCCTGACCTGACCTGCTGATGCAACCTCCATAGCCAGTGCATACAGTGAATACTCAGTGTCATGCTATAACTGCCTGCAACTGCCTGTTCCCAGATTCTCCGCGCTCTCGCTGCTGCGCCCTCACAGCCCTGGTACCCCATGCGCGCCGCCGCTACTGGTCTTGATGCGCATCTACCTGGCCGGTGGCGGGTGCTTGCGCCTGAGAGGGGAGTAGCGCGGGCACAAGCATGGCGCATATGGCGAGGTGAAGACAGCCAAGGGAGCAAAGGAAGCAATGCTGTCAGGGACTACATTAGCATGGAAGGGAGTGCTCAGAGCGAGACTACCAGCAGCCGTGTGCACCCACGCTAGATAGCTATAATCGCAATACGGTATACTTGTACTACGCTGACCTACAACGCCGCAGGGCAAGTAACCTAGACCACCTTTTGACCCTCCAGCGCAACCCCCCTGCCATTCCCCATGCGCCATAGTCCCTCACCAGCACTTCAAGCGCCAGAGTCTGACATTGCAGGCGATGCCGGAGCCAGATTTGGGCGCTGCCCCGGGCCCTGCTGCGAGGCTGCTGAGCTCCTCAATGTGCATGCGCAGATCATCCAGATGCTGCTGGCGCGCCCGGTCCAGCGTTGGGGCTGTCACTGGCAGCTGCATAGGCAAGCCAGGCCGGCACAGCGACCAATGCAGCAAGGAAGTGCATCAGTACCGGCAAGTCCTTGCTACCGTACCTGCCCACACCTGAAGCCGTGGCTGGGAGCCACGGCTCGCCCTCCTCCACCCCTATGCCCCACCACAGACCCGGACCACATTGCCCCAAGCCCATTGCCTCCTTGCATATCATGCCGTTGTGAGCCGCCCGCCCGTTCAAATTGTGCCCGCCCCTGCCTGCCCGTTGAAGCACCCCGCGCACCTGCTCCTCCTGCACGTTCCGGCTCTCTCCAGAGCCATGTGACCTGCAAAAGTACACGTGTGATTCATCAGGCAAATTGCAAACGTTATCGCTGCTTGGGGCACGTACCCGGCCGAGTCCTGCGGGTATTGAGTTGGGCCCGGAGGCACGCTGCTGCTGCCGCTCATGCTCTTAAGAATTGTAATACCTGAATCGGTGCTTGAATCGTTGATGCGGGCCACGCGGCTTTTGGTAAGCCTGGACAACAGGTGACTCCCCGGGTACACGGTCCAAGACGTCAAGCCCAGGCTTTGGGCCTCTCAGAGGCATATATATCTCACTATCCAAGATTTTATGGAGCAAGCTTCCGCCGACATACTTGTTTTTCTTGAAGCCCAAGGCTCGAAAATGTCGTTGTAGCGGGGGTAGCCGTTGTTAGCGGATTCGAGAGCCAGCTTCTCCGCCCAGATGGAAAAATCAGCCCCACCCCCGCGGCCCATGCGGCCTCGTCTGGAACCTTCCATTCTGTCTTTTCTGAACTGGCGTAGTCCCGACGGGCGACGTTCCCGCCTCCCCAGAAACACACAGACACTTCTCCCACTCCTCCCACTACTTTCCCCGCCCGACTAAGTTTTCCGACCCTCCATACCGTTAGTGCGTGCGCTGTGCGTGTGTCCTGCGGCCTAGATGTCACGCCTCAGCGGGTCACCTAGCATGGCGTGTCACCGTGCTGTGTTTAGCTGTGCCGATGCGCGTACGGCAGACGGAAGGGCAAGACCCAGGGTTCCGCAAGAGGCTGTGAGGGGAGGTCCCGGTCGTGCCAGGAGCGTGTGTCATGCGTTGTGTTCGCAGAACCGGGTGGCTGAGCCGTCTGACTGGGCTCAGGCCGCCGCGTTTCTTAGTGTATCGTGTGTATGCTATGCTGCTAAGCCTCGTGTGTTTGGGCGCCAGACGTTAGCAGTCAGGCTATGCGGAGATCGCGAGGTTAACGCGTGAGAGAGCTCAAGCAAGCTTGTCTTTGCTTGAGCTACTTGAACGACTTTCATTTAGCGATTTCAGAGTTAAAGACCCGTCAGCGCAGTCACGTCACGAACTGCGAATAATTGTAACATACCGAGACGGAGCACGTTTTGTCCGTCAAACGCCTGTTCTGCTGGTCCGCGGAGCAAGGGACCACGGCAGACCACAGCTCAAGCAAAGACGACTTAACACATCCCCCGTAAAAGGTACTCGCGTGATGACGGGGGCATTATCGGGAGCCCTCCAACGCCTGGCTGTGGGTGTCTGCGCCCTCACAGCGTTGCGCCGTCACCCCCCCCCCCACACCCTCAGCCAGGCGTGTGGTTGGCTTGCCCCTTCCCCCGAAGGGGGAGGGGCAATAGCCATTGCGGTCGCATCGAGCTCGCCGCGGGGGGCCCTCCCGGTTATTCCAGTTTTGACTTGAGTTATAACCTTGAAACCCGAGCGCAGCGAAATTTGTCGTGCAAATAATGCGCCTTTCTATGTATGTATTGCAAAGCGTAACATTATGAAAACGCAAGCCCTATGCCAGAGCGGGGTAAACGCACAAGCGCAGCGTTTGCATTAGAGCTCCAGCGCAACATACAATATATCCCAAATTGTATCGATAATCAAGGCTCCCGGCACTTAAGGACGCAAGACGGAGGAATCGACGCGTTGGAGGATCCTGGAAATTGCGCGCGAAAGCGCGAGGCGCAAAAGGTTGGCGCTATCTGTTTTCGTTTCCCCGTAATGAAGAATGCCGCGTTCTGTATTCTGCTCGCACATCACCCGGCACATCGGTGTTACTCTCGCCCGCTTCTCGCTGGCTTCCACGCCCTGAGTCCGTGCCCCCGCTGAGTCCGAGCCCCCATCCCCGCTCACTTACCCACCCCCAGCCCGCGGCGCCCTGAGCGACCGAAGGCAATATCATGACCGGTAGTATGGCTGCTCGCAGCCCCCAGCAGACCTATATGATACTTCCACCATCCGCCAGTCCATCCCACCCCACCCCATCCCCACACCGCATTCCGGGGCGCACGGCATGGAGCGCCCTGAGGGGGGAGGGGCAAGCCGGAGTACTGCGTAGCGGTAGGTGTTTTTCGTGGGGGAAGTATCCGACGGGGATCGAACGCGGCTAACCTGGCTGGGTCCGTATTCTGCATGACGGCCTGCATTCCGCCTGTAAAATCGATCTCACTACCCAAACGCAACTGGTCGTAGGCCGTACACCGCATGAGCACATGATTCTCATCTTCGACTTCATTTGCAACACATAGCGGGCAAATCCTCTCCTCCCTAGGTCGTCCATAGGCGCGGTTGGCAGTAAGCGGCCAGCATCGCTGCAGACTGGCGGCGGCGGCGGCGGCAGCGGCGGCAGCGTAGGCGGCAGCGGCGGCGGCGTGTTGCAGCAAAAGTGGCGAAGTCCTGCGACTGTGTGGCGCCTTCATTCCCACCCGGACATTAGCGTTCAACATAAATATGCAACGGCAAGGATGCAAGGTGTGGATGCAACGTCACAGTATATGTATTCTACGTGGCAACCCTGCGACCATTACCCCGCTGGTAGAGAGAACACGGACCCCATTGCAATCCCTTGCCCGCCGATTCCCCGCTCGCCTTCACGGGCTGTCTCGCGCCCCTCTCCACCAGGACGCACGACCCAACGGACCGCGTAGCTTTATTCCTCTCCGTTGAATACCCCGCTTTTCCACCTAGATGCGTGGGACAACACAATAACGATGCACTTCTCTTGTTACAGGTTCCCCACCTGCCACTGGCATCTGCTGCAGCATGCCCCCCACCCCTTGCAGTGGTCCTGCGAGTCGCCCCCAGAAACCATCAATCCTGGACGCTCCACACTTGCATGCACCTGCGACATGCACCTTGCAGCCAGAGGCTCCCCGCTCCCTTCCTCTGTCCACCAGCACCTGGGTTGCCCCGCATGGCCCCGCACATTGACTCGCCTTGCAACACACACACACACACACACACCTCTCCCCCCTCCCCACTTTCACAATCAGTCAAAGCAGCACCTCGCCATCACATGACAGCTGTCATATGTGGAAAAAAAGAAAAATCCCCCCGAAATCACGTGACACCTGTCACACGATATTATAAAAAAACTTATAATACAGTGTCCGGTCACACGAGCTGGCGTGACAGCTGTCACGCCATAACGCGTGATAACGCATTCCTGACGTGCCCTGGCTGATGTCCCCCCCCCAGCCGCAGCACCGTAATGGGCTGTGGTCTGGTATGCAGGCGGGCACACTGAAACAAGAGGCGCACATGGTAGCAGTGCTGCTCAAGCAGCAACACACACAGACTCATACGCAGGGTTGCCAGACGTCGCGCTGGTTATAAACCCGTACCTCTTCACCATCTTTGCTAGGTAGACTAGGCACAAACATGTCTCATGCGATGCAATGATGAACCCTCCGTCGGCATGATGCAGGAGCAGCCGAGCAAGGCAGGTGTGCTGGCAGTGGCAATGCTATCGTAAGGCAAGCGTGCAAGGAATGCTGAAGTTCCTGCCACACGCGCCTGGTCAATCCATGCATTCCCAACGACAGGCTCAGCCTCAAACCACACATTCATCTGCACCCCATCACCATTGAGCACGCTGCCGCCACAGGAGCACGCAGCTGCTGCGGACACGCTGCCGCCAGAAGGGCGCGCGGTTGAAGCTAGGCTGCCGCCATGAGGGCGAGCGGTTGAAGCTAGGCTGCCGCCATGAGGGCGCGCAGCTGGAAGCACCGCCCGCCTGAGAGGCACGCGGCTGCTGATAGGCTGCCGCCACGGGGGCGCGCAGCTGAAGGCGCCGCCGCCACGAGGGCGCGCGGCTGAAGACACGCTGCCGCCATGGGGGCGAGCAGCTGAAGGCGCCGCCGCCAGAAGGGCGCGCGGATGAAGGCACGCTGCCGCCACGGGGGCGAGCAGCTGAAGGCGCCGCCGCCACGAGGGCGCGCGGCCGAAGACACGCTGCCGCCACGGGGGCGAGCAGCTGCAGGCGCCGCCGCCACGAGGGCGCGCGGCCGAAGACACGCTGCCGCCACGGGGGCGAGCAGCTGCAGGCGCCGCCGCCACGAGGGCGCGCGGATGAAGACACGCTGCCGCCACGGGGGCGAGCAGCTGAAGGCGCCGCCGCCACGAGGGCGCGCAGCTGAAGACACGCTGCCGCCACGGGGGCGAGCAGCTGAAGGCGCCGCCGCCACGAGGGCGCGCAGCTGAAGACACGCTGCCGCCACGGGGGCGCGCAGCTGAAGGCACCGCTGCGACGAGGGCGCGCGGTTGAAGCTAGGCTGCCGCCATGAGGGCGCGCAGCTGGAAGCACCGCCCGCCTGAGAGGCACGCGGCTGCTGATAGGCTGCCGCCACGGGGGCGCGCAGATGAAGGCACGCTGCCGCCACGGGGGCGAGCAGCTGAAGGCGCCGCCACCACGAGGGCGCGCAGCTGAAGACACGCTGCCGCCACGGGGGCGCGCAGCTGAAGGCGCCGCTGCGACGAGGGCGCGCGGTTGAAGCTAGGCTGCCGCCATGAGGGCGCGCAGCTGGAAGCACCGCCCGCCTGAGAGGCACGCGGCTGCTGATAGGCTGCCGCCACGGGGGCGCGCAGCTGAAGGTGCCGCCGCCACGAGGGCGCGCGGATGAAGGCACGCTGCCGCCACGGGGGCGAGCAGCTGAAGGCGCCGCCGCCACGAGGGCGCGCGGATGAAGGCATGCTGCCGCCACGGGGGCGAGCAGCTGAAAGCGCCGCCGCCACGAGGGCGCGCGGCCGAAGACACGCTGCCGCCACGGGGGCGAGCAGCTGCAGGCGCCGCCGCCACGAGGGCGCGCGGCCGAAGACACGCTGCCGCCACGGGGGCGAGCAGCTGCAGGCGCCGCCGCCACGAGGGCGCGCGGATGAAGACACGCTGCCGCCATGGGGGCGAGCAGCTGAAGGCGCCGCCGCCACGAGGGCGCGCAGCTGAAGACACGCTGCCGCCACGGGGGCGAGCAGCTGAAGGCGCCGCCGCCACGAGGGCGCGCAGCTGAAGACACGCTGCCGCCACGGGGGCGCGCAGCTGAAGGCACCGCTGCGACGAGGGCGCGCGGTTGAAGCTAGGCTGCCGCCATGAGGGCGCGCAGCTGGAAGCACCGCCCGCCTGAGAGGCACGCGGCTGCTGATAGGCTGCCGCCACGGGGGCGCGCAGATGAAGGCACGCTGCCGCCACGGGGGCGAGCAGCTGAAGGCGCCGCCACCACGAGGGCGCCGGATGAAGGCACGCTGCCGCCACGGGGGCGAGCAGCTGAAGGCGCCGCCGCCACGAGGGCGCGCGGCCGAAGACACGCTGCCGCCACGGGGGCGAGCAGCTGCAGGCGCCGCCGCCACGAGGGCGCGCGGCCGAAGACACGCTGCCGCCACGGGGGCGAGCAGCTGCAGGCGCCGCCGCCACGAGGGCGCGCGGATGAAGACACGCTGCCGCCACGGGGGCGAGCAGCTGAAGGCGCCGCCGCCACGAGGGCGCGCGGATGAAGGCACGCTGCCGCCACGGGGGCGAGCAGCTGAAGGCGCCGCTGCCACGAGGGCGCGCGGGTGAAGGCGCCGCCGCCACGAGGGCACGCGGCGGAAGGCACCGCCGCCCGAGGGCACGCGGCGCTGATCCTTGATGCGCCATGACTACTTCTGCAGCGCGCGGGAGACCTTGGCGCGGTCGCTGGGTCCGAGCGCGCGAATGGCCTGCAGCAGCGCCTGCATTTCCATGGACTCTGAGGAGCTGCTGGGCCCAGCGCCGGTGCTGCTGGCGGGCATGGTGCCGCCGGTGCTGCTGGCAGACACGGCCCCGCCAATGCGCCGCTGGTAGGACTGCTCGCGGCGGTAGTTGTCCCAGGCGATGTCGGCGTCCTTGGCGATGTCGGAGATGCGGCCGTACCAGCCGGTGACGGCGATGATGTCCCAGCGGTTCTTGACGTTGGGCACGATCTTGCGGTGCAGCTTGTGCACGAAGTCCATCGCGAACTTGTCCGGAGGCATGGCGTGCAGGTGCGGCTCACACTGCCGCATGTCGGCAAGCAGCTGGGAGGGAGTCTTGTCCTCGGTCTGCTGCAGCCCGTTGTAGCGGTCCTCGTAGAAGCTGGCACGGTCCAGGGCGAAGTGGTCGTGCAGCAGCTTGATGTAGAAGTCGATCACGTGGTGACCGCACATGGGGGCCGGCTGCTGGCCCTGCTGCGCCGGGTTGGCCGCCTGGTGGTGGGCCAGCGCGCGCGCCTGGAGCGTGGGACGCTCCTTGGCCCACCAGAAGTGGTAGGCAGTGTTGGCGTCGGGTCCACTGTCGATGATGCGGAGCGCCTCGCTGACAGGGACGGCCTCATACGCGCAGTTGCCGTGGTACTTGCGCGTGCCGTTGAGCTGCTCCTTCAGGTGCTTGGACAGCGGCGGGACCGACTGATGGTCCCAGGGGTCCATGGGCTTGAACAGCAGCTTGCTCATGGTGTGCTCGTTGGAGTCGGAGAAGTTGTTGCAGCACCGGGGGTGCTAGAGGTGGCAACAGCGCGGCCACTGGGAGTGGCGGCGCTGCGGCAAGAGGAGGTGGCGCGGCGACAGGAGGCGGAGGCGCTTGACCGGTAGACTGGCGTGCGCCGGCTGTCGGTGCCTGAACCGGAACGCTCGCTGTCGCTGCTGTTGCCGAAGATTGGCTTGGAGCGCGGGGCCGAGGGCCCTACACTGCTGCTGTTAAGGCCAGGTGCTGTTGAAGCACTGCTGCTTGTCAGCCAATAGTGATGAGTGACCGAGGGTCACACTGAAGACGCTCGCGCGCAGCTGGTGTCGTGGTGAGCCCGAGGGGCTGCTGGACTGATGCCGCGGTGGCGAGATGACTTGGCTTCGCCGTGCCCGTGAGACGGGGAGCGAGCGCGAGGGACGGTCGCGAGGCGACTAGGCTGGAGCAGCTCTTGGTCCGCTCGGCTCACTGCACGGGAAATAAAGCGGTGTCGCGTAGAAATAAGGTTAGTGCACAGCTCGGAAGAAACACGTCGTGATGGCCAATCACGCTGCTCCCAAAACTGCCGCAGTTCGCCCGAGACTCTCGTGACCCAGAGCAGAAATTGTGGACTGTCTTGCAGTACGTAAGTGGGCCCTTGACTACCAAGACGTCGGTGAGGCAGGAAGTAGCTGGCAGGAACTTGACCCTGAGAGGGCCCGGCGCTCGCCGCAGCTAAACCTTGACGCAAGCGCAGGATGTGATCCTGGCTTAACTCCCAGTAGCTAGGCTGTGAGCCCTGAGCTGGCGTAGAGAGCGCGCGCGGCTTGGCCGCTCAGAAATCGATGTAGGGCAGGTTAACGGGCCGCCGACGGCTCCGTCGTTCTGTCTCGAGCTGGTGCTGCGTGGCTCACTGCCCCTTGCTGAGCGCACAGACTAATTTAGGTTGGCGAGATATCGATTCTGGTAAGACCTCTTGTTGGTTAAATGCGTATTACCACTGGCCGTGTATAGGCACAGCGGGGTTCTGTCTGTGAAATCGCTAACCAGCAAGCCGTACCAGAGAGCTCGAGACAGAACAAGTCGTCTCGAGCTAGTGACCACACAAACAACGGCGCCCCAAGGGGGAATCGCCTCATCCGGATACGCAAATCCTTAGCCGCGTCATAACCACGTCATAACGGCATCTACAAACTGCGTTCTAACGTACTCCACACCCGTAAAGCACCACAGAATAAGGCTAGCAATGACTCAGCCTTCTACCGTCCGGGGCCCGGGAGGCACCCGTTCCACACTGACACTGCCCTAAACCCGACAGCCGCAACAACCCTAACCCTGACGTTAGGCAGCTTTTCCCGGCACTATCCCTCGCCGTGTCCGGTCACACGAGCTGGCGTGACAGCAGCCGGTGTATTTTAGCTATGGCTGGCGTCGCAGCGCCTGGGCGGCTGTGGGCCTTCCTGCACAGCGCGTCTTGCAGCGGGCTGGAGCCCGCTTAGTCAGCGCCACATCTGGCCCGTTTAGTTTTCTCCTTGTGTCTCCTCTGCCGGTTCTCCTGGGGTGTTGCTTAAGCAACCGACTTGTGGGGGTGGGGTGGGTTTGGGCGGGGCGAGTGCGTAGTGCTGGTGTTTCTTTTTCTGGCGCGCGGTGGTGGTGGTTCTTGCGGTTAGGCTGTGGTGTAGTTTGGTGCTTGGGTTAGGTCTGGCGGTGTTTTTGTGCAACCCCTCCCAGGGGGCGGGGGGGCCAGCCTCCTGCTCTGTCTGCCGGGTCGGGGTGGGGTGGGGTGGGATGGTTGGGGGTGGTTGGTGGCGGTTTTCGAGGTGTTTGCTTTCTGTTTTCTTCTCTTTTCTTCTCTTCTTGCCCTGTCAGGGTTCTGGTCTCGGGGACCAGGCTGTTTTCAGGCAGCAGGGGGGCAGCGCGTCTGCCCCTGTTCAACCTTGTAAGGATGATTTCTCAAAAAAAAAAAGCCGCTGCGTCACCCAAACCCGCCGCCTCCTGCATCTGCACGTCCCCCACGTGGTCAACTATGTCAACACGTTGCCCACGCCGTGACGCCGCCGTGCTAGCGCCACCGCCCGCCCCGTCCTGCCCCCCCCGCGTGGCCAGGACCCCAACCTGGGAGCCGGTCCGGGGCCTGGGCGACTGCCCCTGGCGCTGCAGCTCCTGCTGCTGCTGTTGCTGTAACCGCCGTTGCTGATGGAGATTTAGTTCCGCCAAATCGGCCAAGTACCGCTGCATCACAGTGCTCTGCTCCTGATCCTGCCCGGCGGCTGCCCGCTGATCCAAGGGCGGCCGTGGCGCGGGAGCGCCACTGTGCTGCTGCTGCGCATCAGCCAGCCCAGCACCGGCAGGGCGAGGCCTGGCCGCCGGCGGCCCCCCCACACCTGCCGCCGGCTGGACCCCGCTAAACCCTCCCGCTGCCACCCGTTGCTGTGAAGAGGGCTGCTGCTGCAGCGCGGCCCGCAGGGCAGCCGCAGCAGTACGGTTGCTTCCCCCCGCCACCAGGACGGGCAGCGGGGGCGGGGCCCCGCTGTGTGGCCCGCTGGCGCCACCAGCTGCAGCCGCCGCGTCACCCAAACCCGCCGCCTCCTGCATCTGCACGTCCCCCACGTGGTCAACGATGTCCGCGGCGGTCGCCATGGCAGCCGCGGGCCTTGCCCGACCCAAGGTGTTGCCACCCAGGTCGGCGACCCCGGCTGCAGCCGGAGCAGGGCTGCTTGCCGCAGCTGTCGTGGCCGTCCCAGCCGCCTGGGGGGCGCCACGGACCTCCACCTGCATGGGCTCCTCACCGGGCATCTCAAACTTGGCACAGTGCAGGTGAGAGAGCTGCGGGTCCCAGATGGGGCCCCGCACACAGGCAAAGATGTGGTTGGTGATGCCCTGGCCTGCGGGGGCCTGGGGCTCCCCCTTGGGGCCCACCGATTTGGCGCACTGCTCTGAGACCACATAAGCACACGCCAGGTTAGAGGGGTCCGAGGTGGTGGGATAGCCGCCCGCCTGCAGCACCAAATCGGTGCGACCGCGGAAAGCCCCCCACACAGGGCCCCCTACCATCTTGACCGTGACGGTGTAGGTGCCCGGAATGATGGGCCGGGTTTTTTTGAGGAATCATCCTTACAAGGTTGAACAACGGGTGTCCACTGGCACGTGAACCGTGAGGACAGCCTGACCGCGCTGGAGCGGTACCGCCAGCGGCGACTTGCGCATGAGCTCCGCAGTGAAGGCTGCTTTGCTGGCGCTGGTCGCGCGCCGGCTGAAGGCCAGGCCCGCAAACGTGCGGGAGGGGCGGCCTGTGCTGTGCAGAGAGTGGCCCTGCAAGAGCTGCGGCTGGTTGCCCTGCCTGCACATGGTGTCCAGCACTGACAGGGCAGCACTGGTCACCTCCCGGACGCCGGCTGAGGACAGCTGCTCGCCCTCTGGGAGCCCCGTGGTGGCACCCACCAGAAGGACTGGGTAGGTAGGCAGGCTGGGGCCCTGAGGCTGCGTCGTCAGGTCCTGCACGCCGTGCGCCACGCTATGCGTGGACAGGGCAAGGTGGAGCTGCAGCCCGGGGCTGAAGAACGGGCTGGCAGTGTTGCCCCCACCTGCAGGGGTGCGGTCCGCTGCCAAGCCTGGCAGTGGGCGGCGATGCCCAAACGCAGGCCCCCCACACGGCACAGCATGTGCTGCTGCGGCCGCGCCGTGGGCGTGTGTGCTGCATGGCTGGTGTTGGCCCCTGGTGTCTTGGCTGCGCTGAGACACCAGGCGGAACCGACCAGGATCACCCAGCAACTGCATAGCTACCCAAGATCAGCACTCACAGGGCATCACAGCAGGGCGGGCGCCAGGCAGCCGGGCGCCAGGCAACAAGGGCACGAAGACGAGCCACACCCCAAAAAAACAGCCAAGTGCTGCAGGGCTCCCCTGACCGCCACACCCAAAGCACCCTGCTTGCACGCGCGGATGCAAATGACCAACCACAAAGGTTGATACGCCGCCTGCTCCAAGCTGGTGAAGTGTGGTGCTCGCCGAGATGTTAAAATGCCGACAAGCGAAATGTCGCCAACTCCACTGCGACGCTCCTGAACCGCCAGAATCCTATTCCATAGCGGTGTCAAATTCCAAAGCACAAGCCGGCATAGGCTGAAGGGTGCTGGAGAGGGAGTGTCGCGCTACAGCTGCAAAGTGGACTGACCAAAAATGAGCACGCCCACAAATGCAAACTGCTTCACAGTGGTTCGTAGGCCTTAAGAAGCCGAATACAAAAGGAAGCAAGTCGAACAGCGCGAGAGAAATGACGTCGACTGTTTCAAAGCTGTGCAGAAGGAAAGGAGGATGCAAGAATAGCAAGAGAAGAGAGTAAAGTAAGTAAAGTAAAGTAAAGTGTGGGACTTCCTGCACAGCGCGTCTTGCAGCGGGCTGGAGCCTGCCTAGTCAGCGCCACATCTGGCCCGTTTAGTTTTCTGCTTGTGTCTCCTCTGCCGGTTCTCCTGGGGTGTTGCTTAAGCAACCGACTTGTGGGGGTGGGGTGGGTTTGGGCGGGGCGAGTGCGTAGCGCTGGTGTTTCCTCTTCTGGCGCGCGGTGGTGGTGGTTCTTGCGGTTAGGCTGTGGTGTAGGCTGGTGCTTGGGTTAGGTCTGGCGGTGTTTTTGTGCAACCCCTCCCGGGGGGCGGGGGGGCCAGCCTTCTGCTCTGTCTGCCGGGTCGGGGTGGGGTGGGGTGGGATGGATGGGGGTGGTTCAGGGTTGCACTGTACTAGCCATTTTCTTATAATACGCGTATTAATATGCAGTACACAGCTTTCTAGTACAATACACCATAATTCACTTATAATTCGCCGGCGAGCAAGGGTTAGTACGTGCTATAGTACGTCCCATGCAGCCTATGCCCGGTCCCATTGCAAATTTCGCTCTCCGTGTTCCTCCTTAGTATCCTCCCTGTATCCTACTATACATGACCATACTCGAGGCCGTTACAGCTCGCTATGCTGTTGGAAACGCATACTTGTTATTAAATGTCGAGAAATGAGCGGAGTGACAACTGCGCAGCCTGTTTTACCTACTGTTTGACCATCAAGTTTATCCATCCAGAGCTCCATTGCGCGTATCCAATAGGGCAGGCTCGGTTCGCGCATGGCATCGGCCATCGTGTCACTGATATCAGGCTTTTGGTTGTGAGCAACTACACACACAGAATCATATTATGCTTAAGACGTTGCCTATGTTGCGTCTATGTTGCCTCTCGCCACTGCACTGTGCCACCGACGCATTGACACGGCATGACCACCGGCCACCAGCACCCGCCGGCGACCCCCACACCCTCGCCCCCCGCCCCCCTGGCGTATTTTGCGCCGTACTGAGACCCAGGAGAGGCGTACTAGTACTCAGTACGTACTACGTGGCGGTTTTTGAGGTGTTTGTTTTCTGTTTTTCTTCTCTTTTCTTCTCTTCTTGCCCTGTCAGGGTTCTGGTCTCGGGGACCAGGCTGCTTTCGGGCAGTAGGGGGGCAGCGCGTCTGCCCCTGTTCAACCTTGTAAGGATGATTCCTCAAAAAAAAAATAAGCTGGACACTCCAGGAAGATGTGCGTTAGGCTGGCCCACGCCCGCGGGCCAGGTGGCCCGCAGGCGGGGTGAGGACAGTGCGCCCCCAACCCCCCGCACCCCGTGGTCACCCGTGGACGAATTCCCTTGCCCGCCCTGTACAGCCCGCAAGGCAGGTAAGCATGTTGCAGCCGATACACCAGCACCTTTGCCCCCCGACTAGCGTGGCTGTCCCACAGCCTCCGCCACGTACCCCGCAGAAGGGACGCATCCGGGGGCGGCATGCGAGGGTCGCCCTCCACCGCCGCCGCTGCTGCCGCCGCCGCCGTGGCAGGCCCCGTGCTAGGTCCCGCCCCTCCCGCCGCCTGCTCCTGCAGCCGCGCGGACCGCCGCGGCCCCTCACCCGACTGCTGGGACGGGGACGCATACGACTGCAGTTCTCTCGCCGGCGTGTTCTGCAGCCCGGCTGCCGCAGAGGTGCGGTGGAGCCAGGGGTCCAGAGCCACCGGGTTATTGTGGAAGTGCTGCGCCGCCGTGGTGGTCAGCTGCGCCGCTGCACGCTGCCACTCCGCCTCCCGCTCCGCCAGCCGCGACTGTGCCGCCGGCTGGGTCCCCGACCCTTCCGCCTGCTGTGCTGGCGCCGGGCACGGCATGGCTGCGGGGCGGGCCGGAGCCGGAGGTGCGGCCGGGTTAGCCGCGGTGATGGCCCGCCGCACGTCCCGCACCGTGTAGTCCGCCAAGCTGACACCCGCAATCCGGCAGTGCTCCGGGTGCACCACCACCCCAGCCTCCGGCGCCAGGAAGTACGGCGCCCTAGGCCACGCCCCCGCCCGTTCCCCTGGTGATGCTGCATCGTACGCCGCCCGCTCTTCAAAGGTCCACAGGTGCCGCGGCTTGCGATGCTGCAGCACACAGGCAGGCTGCCACGCCCCATGCACCGCCGGGGGCAGCACGCCAGGTCCAGGCTCCAAGAGCCGCCCCGTGTGGTGGACGTAGGACACAGCCCCCGCAGCGTTAGCCACCCACAGCTGGTCCAGGCTAACCCTCCACTGTGGTGGCACCGCTGGCGGCTGAGTGGCTGGCTGCGGCGGATGCTGTTCCACACCCGCGCTCCGCATGTGGCCGACCGCGGCCGCCAGCCGGGCAGGCAGCCCCGCTGGCGCTGGCGCGTCGCTGTACACCCACGCCCACGTGGTGGTGGAGTCCGGGCGTATGGCTGTATGCGTCCGCGGAGGGACTTGGGTTTGGGCCGCGCATGCTGCGCTGGATCCGCCTGCTCACTGCCAACGGCTCTGCCCGCGTGTGTGTGAACGGGATGCTCTCTGACGCCTTCCCAGTGCTGAACGGCTTGCCGCAGGGCAGCACCGCCTCACCACCCCTGTGGGTCATCCAGCTGCAGCCACTGACGTCCTTTCTGAGGCGGCAGGTGGAGCAAGGGGCACTGTGCACGCCCCTGTTACCCAGCGGCGAGCAGGCGCCACCGGCTGCCCACCACGCTGACGACACGACCCTCACGGCGCGCGACCCGGCGGTGGACGGGCCGGTCCTGATGGCGGCAGTACAGCTGTTCTGCCGCGCGTCCAACGCCCGTGTCCATCCGGACAAGAGCAAGGCCATGGGCCTTGGCAGGTTTGCGCACCTTTTTTTTTTTTAAAGTCATCCTTACAAGGTTGTGGTGGTAGACGCACTACCACCCTACTGCCAAAGCAGCCTGGATCATATCACAGAACCTCGATAGGGCCAGAGATCAGAGAAGAGAAGAGAAGTTTTCGTTCCACCACACACCTACTGGAAACCTCAACAGCCAGGTGACACCACACACCTACTGGAGTTCTCAACACCTAGGTGACAACTACAGCCACTGCCATGACCACACAGATCATCTAGAGCTCTCCAGTTGACAGGCCCAGAGCTCCACTTGAATCTTGGATCTTGAACTTGAAAGCTCTCCAGTTGCAGGCCCAGAGCTCCAGCCTTGTACCCCAGAGACTCCCTGCACCACAGGGGGGGTCTACACACCACCAAGGTGTGGATGGGTTTTGGTAAACCAGGGCCCTTCCTGGTGGGGTGACCGGGATTTGAACATAACATTCTAAATGGTTAAGACACTCAAGCCGATTTCGTTAAGGCTTCGAGAGATCCTGGGTTCGAATCCCGGTCACCCCACCAGGAAGGGCCCTGGTTTACCAAAACCCATCCACACCTTGGTGGTGTGTAGACCCTCCCTGTGGTGCAGGGAGTCTCTGGGGTACAAGGCTGGAGCTCTGGGCCTGCAACTAACTGGAGAGCTTTCAAGTTCAAGATCCAAGATTCAAGTGGAGCTCTGGGCCTGTCAACTGGAGAGCTCTAGATGATCTGTGTGGTCATGGCAGTGGCTGTAGTTGTCACCTAGCTGTTGAGAACTCCAGTAGGTGTGTGGTGTCACCTGGCTGTTGAGGTCTCCAGTAGGTGTGTGGTGGAACAAACTTCTCTTCTCTTCTCTGATCTCTGGCCCTATCGAGGTTCTGTATTATGATCCAGGCTGCCTTGGCAGTAGGGTGGTAGTGCGTCTACCACCGCAACCTTGTAAGGATGACTTTTAAAAAAAAAACACAGCAGGCGGGGGATTCGGGGCCCCAGCCGGCGGCACAGTCGCGGCTGGCGGAGCAGGAGGCGGAGTGGCAGCGTGCAGCGGCGCAGCTGACCACCACGGCGGCGCAGCACTTCCACAATAACCTGGTGGCTCTGGACCCCTGGCTTCACCGCACCTCTGCGGCAGCCGGGCTGCAGAACACGCCGGCGAGAGAACTGCAGTCGTATGCGTCCCCGTCCCAGCAGTCGGGTGAGGGGCCGCGGCGGTCCGCGCGGCTGCAGGAGCAGGCGGCGGGAGGGGCGGGACCTAGCACTGGGCCTGCCACGGCGGCGGCGGCAGCAGCGGCGGCGGTGGAGGGCGACCCTCGCATGCCGCCCCCGGATGCGTCCCTTCTGCGGGGTACGTGGCGGAGGCTGTGGGACAGCCACGCCAGTCGGGGGGCAAAGGTGCTGGTGTACCGGCTGCAACATGCTTACCTGCCTTGCGGGCTGTACAAGGCGGGCAAGGGCATTCGGCCACGGGTGACCACGGGGTGCGGGGGGTTGGGGGCGCACTGTCCTCACCCCGCCTGCGGGCCACCTGGCCCGCGGGCGTGGGCCAGCCTGACACACATCTTCCTGGAGTGTCCAGCTTATGCGCAGGCGAGGAAGTGGCTGCAGCAGCTGTGGGCCTGCGTTGCGCCCCAGGCAGCGGCGCCGCCAGTGACGGACGCAGGCTTCATGCTGGGGGACCGCATGGGTATGTGGGCCTCAGGCCCGCGGGGGGCGGGCGCGCTGCTGTGGAGCACTTTGCGGGCCACCTTCTTGTACGCCGTCTGGTGTGCATACTGGTCCCGCGAGCCTGCTAAGCAGACATCGGAGCATGTGGTTCGGGAGGTGGTCAGCGAGCTGCGCAGGGTGATGCAGCTGCGTTTCACTGCCGCCACGCTAACCCCTGAAACCCTGTCGGCTCTGCCCACTCAGCTTCTCACCGCACAGCTCAAGGCGGCTAAGCTGGAGCACTTTGTTGCCATCTGGACGGCGGGTGGCGCGCTTTGTGAAGTGGAGGAGGTTCAGGGTGGGTCACCGAAGTTGAACTTGCGGCTGACGCTTGCATCACCTGTGCAGGCCCCCTAGGTTTCCTTTTGGGCGGCGTGTCGTTCCAGGCGCTGGCGTGGCGTTTATCGTCATCAGCTTATCTGGCGCCCATGTGTTTTAGCTCTGGCTGGCGTCACAGCGCCTGGGCGGCTGTGGGACTTCCTTTTTTTTTTTGAGGAATCATCCTTACAAGGTTGAACAGGGGCAGACGCGCTGCCCCCCTGCTGCCTGAAAACAGCCTGGTCCCCGAGACCAGAACCCTGACAGGGCAAGAAGAGAAGAAAAGAGAAGAAAACAGAAAGCAAACACCTCGAAAACCGCCACCAACCACCCCCAACCATCCCACCCCACCCCACCCCGACCCGGCAGACAGAGCAGGAGGCTGGCCCCCCCGCCCCCCGGGAGGGGTTGCACCAAAACACCGCCAGACCTAACCCAAGCACCAACCTACACCACAGCCTAACCGCAAGAACCACCACCACCGCGCGCCAGAAAAAGAAACACCAGCACTACGCACTCGCGTTTATTACCCGCACGAGGCACCACGACCACAGCGGCCGAATGGTCCTATGAACAAACGCAACATGGTGTCTCAACGCACCGCAGCCGCATAGATGACATACTCATGTGCACGACAACGCTCACCGCGTGCCCCAGCCCACACGAGCATCTAAGTACAGTCGCGGGCAACTTCGACCATAAACCTGTACACGTAAAACTGCCTGCTGACGCGCTGCACCTATGGGAAGCACCGCAGCCCGCAGCGCCACCAGCAACAACATCTGAAGACAGCCCACGCTGGTCCCGTGTGACGCTTCCAATCACCAAGAAGCAGCTGGCCGCCGCTGCCGCCCACTTGGAGGACATAATGGTCGAGGCCACGGCAGACCTGCACAATGCCAGCAAGGGCGCGGTGCAGGTGATTGACAATGCTCTGAAACAGCACACTAAAAACCCAACCACCTACCCGGCAAATACAATGCACTGGGACTTGGCGCACAACAGAATTGTACAACAAACTGACGTGAACCAGCTAGCTGAGCGGTTAGGCAAGGCTCTCGAAGACGGCCTCACCTGCCTACTTGAAGAGTGCACACTAAAACCGCCACACACTGGGAAACACCATCTTTCCCGGTCAGCTGCCCGACATCTTAAACCACTGTGGGACAAGGAGGTGGAACTCAAGCAAACCCTCACTAACCTGACAGCCGGCGGTGCAGCGCCAGACACAACAACGGAAGGAGAGGCTGCCACCATACGAGGTCAGATAAAGGACTGCCAAGCCCAACACCGCCAGTTGGTGGCGGACCGAGCCAAAGCGCAGCGTGAAGCTGCTGCCGCTGCCCTCCAGCACACGCTCGCCACCAGGCCTGCGCAAGGGCACAAACGCATCTTTCAGAAAGAAGCAACCGAACGGGGCCTCCCCGCGGTCCGCAATCCTGAAACAGGCGAGGTGGTAACCGACCCTCCCAGCATTCTAACCGCCCTGGATGGCCACTTCCGCAAACTGTCAGCCCCCCCACGAGGGCCCCGCACAGGTGAATACCGCCTGTCACCCGGCGCAACGCGTGGGTACCCGTTCGAACTACCTAACGCTACGGATGCCTTCACGCTTGAGCGTAACAGGCACCCGGAAGCACACTCCATGCTTTCTAGCATGGCAGACCCCGCCAACTTTGACCACTGTATCGCCCACCTCTCTCGTAACAAAGCCACGGGCCCAGACGGCATTCCGAACGAGCTGCTCCGCATCTTGCCTCACGGCATGAAGCGAGCCCTACACAACACACTGAAGATCATGTACGTCAAGTCCACAATCCCGGAGTCCTGGGCCACTTCGGACACGGTCCTGCTCCCAAAACCTGGGGACGCTCTCGACATCAAGAACAAGAGGCCCATTGCTCTAGCCAACACTTGCTATAAACTGTACACCTCTATGCTCACCCTGGGCATCGGCGAACTGGCAGGCCCACTCCAGCTGTTCAGCGAATCACAGGAGGGCTTCCGGGCCTATTGCAACACGGAACGGCAGATACTGAACCTTGTGCATGTATTGGAGGACGCTGCCCTGTATGGGAAAGACGTATACGCAGTATATGTTGACTACAGCTCTGCGTTTAACACAATCGATCAGGACAGGCTACTCCAGATTATGTTCGATCTGGGCCTGCCCGACGACCTGATACGCGCAGTCCGCAACCTATACGCGCACGCCACCACCCGCATTCGTACTGAACATGGATGCACATCCGCCATCCCAATAGAACGTGGCACGGTGCAAGGCGACACCCTGTCTCCTGTACTGTTTATCTTGTTCATGGAACCGCTTGTGCGGTGGCTCCACGCAGGTGGGCGGGGCTACCGCTATGGATGCCTCAGCCCGGAAGACAATGCACGGTACCACTGCAGCGCCGCCGCGTACGCTGACGACTTGGCGGCCCTGACCACAACGCTGGAAGACCTGCAGATCCAATGTGACAAAATCTCGGACTATGCAGACTGGGCAAGCCTGCGAGTCAATCACACCAAGTGCGCAGCTACCGCCATCTGGCACAACAAGTCCCGGTCCACCCCGACCCTCGACGGACCCACCGGCCAAGCCACGCTGAATGCGATGCACCGTGAACTGACTAACAAGCTACGAATTGGTAACACCACTGTACCGTACTACCCGCCCACAAAACCCTACAAATACCTGGGGGTGCAACTCACCTTCTCACTAGACTGGAAGGCGCAAGTCTCCCGCGTCACGGAAACTGTGAAAGAAAAGGGCACGGCCATAGCCACGTCACTGGCCACGCCGGCACAACGCCTACGCATGCTGCAGCAATGCGTCCACACCTCAATCGCCTATGCATTCGCTGCGATGCCATACACGAAACAGGACATCGCAAACTTTGACGCTGCACTGGCCGGTTACGCAAAACGGTGCTACGGGCTGCCACGCAGCTTCCCTACCCGTACCACCCTTCTCCCAATCGAAGAATATGGCCTAGGACTGGGCTCACTCTTACCCCAGTACGCGCGTGTGGCCAACCGCGCGCTTGTCCTTGCTCTAAATGACACAGGCCGACTGGGCGTGGTTACCCGTGCCCTCCTGCCACGGCAGCATAGCCTGGCGGGTACGAGCCTCGCACACCACCTACCTGCAGACAGAGGGCGCTTCTTCACAACTCTGCAACAGATGACCCTCGCTCGTGAGCATGGTATACAGCTCTTTTACAACGGCACACCGTATGCCACCCCTACCTGGTCAATTGTCGAGGCTTTGGACGCCGCAGCTGCAGCGCGTGCGGCAGCACCCCTCCCTGTCGAACACGTGCTCCCGCTAGCGGAACTCCAGCTCGAATTCAGCCACTTGGTCGACCGCAATACGAGCCGCCATCTGATTAGCACCCGGGAGCTCGAGAAACTCCTGGGGGCAAGCAGGGTCCGCCACAAACACAAGGTTGCGCTCAACAGGCTGAGTCTGGCCCTGGTTGCCACGGCGGGATTGGACGGAGACCAAATACCACCGGAAAAACACGGGAGCCCGAACCCGCTTCCGCCTACCCAGCGTGTGATCCCACCCCTGGAAGAACTCCAGGCCCTCTCCGCACGGAACGACCCTCGACCCCCAGGCATGGCACCACCCCTCACCGCACTCATGACGGGAGGCCCCGCCCCACAGCCCCTCACCCCAGCCCCAAACACAACAACCCAAATGGACATCGAAGAAGCCAGCCCACTCTATCACAACCCGCCCTTGCAATACACGCCAACTGCCTTGGGGCAGATGGCCCCAACTCCTGCCCCAGCCGCGGATACCGCAGCTCCCGTCACCCAACCCGAAGCCAACCTGCGGACACGGCCACGGAAGACGCCCGTCATGCGCACTCCCACACACCCAACTGCCCACTCCCGCCGCATCACGAAGCACGCCGCCCAAAAGGCCCGCATTGCAGAAAACACGCGCACAACACCCGACGACCTGCTCACCGGTGATAAAGCCGCAATCAGCACGGCTATGCGCCTCACAAATGGAGACGAAAGCCTGGCCGTTGGCACACGTGGGTACGAAACGGCACGTTCAGTGTTCACGGCCCTGGCAAAAGACATGAGCAGGCACAACCACCTCTGCAAGCCCCACCCAAGGGACCCCCCTTCATTCAACAACCGAACCCCGGTTACCCGCACGCAACGGCCCCTGGCCCCCACAATAACCACTCTGCTCACTGCGAATGCGACCACGCCGTCTACTGGCGCCGTGCAAACCTACCTTCTCCACCAAGGGCAGCCAGCCGCGGCCGCCGCTGAGGACCCAATGGATGTCGACGCCGCAGCACCTGAGCACGACCAAATGGAAGTGGACGATAGTCAGCACGACCTGATGGAAGCGGACGATAGGCAGCAAGCCTCACCACTCAGGCTGTCTCACCGGCGGGGCAAGCAAACACTCTGGAAACTAGCCCGGGAACGTGTAGTCAAGGACCTGGTCCACCCTCCTACTGATGACTGCACCAACGGAGATGCGCAGCTTACCTACGACCTGGATAATGATGGCCAGGAGCTGGCGGCCATCCTGTACCGCACAAACCAACAAACTGTCACAGATAAGGAAATTGCACGCAAACGCAAAGCGGGCGAGGACACAACCAACACCCGCGAGCCATACTTTGCGGTCCAATGGAAGCCATCTGTTATCCCACCTGGCCTAGTCACCGCCTTCTCACGCATGGGCTACGCCACGGTCACAGACGTGCGCTGCTACAAGCACCCACTGCAGGCTCGCCCACGCGCGACGCAGCCCCACCCGGACGGGGCCGGCACGACAGCCGCAGACACAGCAACAGCGGCTCAACCCGCCGGCATCCTACCCGCATACGCGCCGCCCACCGCACCTGCGCCCGGGCCACCCGAGACAACACATGCCCCACGTGCGGCCCTCTTTTCATCGAGGTCGACTCGTCTCCTGCGCCAAGTTACGTGGGCAAACAGCAATGAGCGTGAGCGTGACCTTAAGCATGACCTGGAGTGGGAGGAGCTGATCTCAGAATACACCAATCGACTTGCTGCGGGACCTGATGCACCCGCCCGCCCCACACGGCCTCCAAAGGATCGCAACCTGACAATGCGGCAACGTCAGGGCCGACACGATGACGACCCGGATGATCAAGCAGCGCGTGCACGGGTGACCCGCGCAGCAACCATCATCTCTACCGTCCCCAGCGATCCCTACCACGACGTTTCCCCCCCAGGCAGCTACGCCATCACTACCCCCACAGCAGGCCGGGCCCTCCCCCGAGAGGCCCATGTCTATGAACCCAGCGGACGCTGGCTTGGCATGCTCACCTACGCACGCCTTCAAACGCTCTGGGAAAGCTTCAACCGGACCAACAACAACCGGACCAAGGCCTTCGAGGAGGCGGTGGCTGCCCTGCTGCACAGATATCGGCGCGACCCGGGGCAAACTGATCATAAGACGGCACCACAGCACCAGACGTCCCTCCCCTCGGCAACCGTCCGAGCCGTTGTGCGCAGCCTGCGAAACACCGGCAGGGGGAGGGTCAAGGAAATGTTTGCCTCGCCCCTGAACCACACGACCGATGCCGATGAATACTGGAGCCGGGAAGCCGCTGATGTGGTGTTCGGCGCCCAACACGATGCCTACAGCACTGCATGGACAGGGCTCCACTATGCACACCCTCCTGCAAACCCCGATGCCTCACGACAGGCCCTCGTATGGGCCCTCGCCAGTGCCGAGACAGTCAACAACTCCCCGGAACCCACACTGACCATTCTAGTCCTCCCAAAGTGCGCAACTTACCCACACACACAGTGGCTAACCCACCCGCTCTGCCGCCGACTCGCCACCTGGACGAACGGAGAACTTGACTCCCCAGGCACAGCTGGGATGGAGCCTGGACTCGGCACTGACGTGCCCCTGCAGAAGCAACGCGGAGCCATACTGGTTGCCGTTGGCAACACAGCTGGGCTAAACGCCTTCACGCAGAGCTGGAAAGGCCTTCGCTCCTCACTGGTAGCCGGTCCCCACGCGCCCGCAACCGTCGCTGACACCCACCTCGGGTCAGGTACGTTAAACACGTCGTGTCCCCACATCCCACGTCACATCTCCAAACATGCCAAGTACCTCGCAACTCACCAGAACATTGCTACTATGGTCACGCCTGACGAAGCTCCAGCGACACCGAGGTTGAATCGGACACAATTCCAACGTACACTGCCGCTGGCCCACAACCCCGAGGAAATTGTATGGACCGATGGCTCGGTATCCAAGATAACTACTGAAAACGGTAGAGAACTACAAGTGGCTGGGGCTTGTGCTTGGCATAAAGACCGTGTTGTCTACGTAAACCCAAATGGATTTGGCTGCACTAACACTATTACACGCGCCGAGCTCGCTGCAATTCGTGCAGCCCTGGAAGAATTCGGAGGTGAAACTAGTATGTTCGCGAAGAAAACGCTAACCATTGCCAGTGACTCAGCTGCAAGCTTGTATCTAATTAAACGGGCTATTAACGAACCACGCCGCTTACATCTGAGCAAACATAAGGCACTTCTGAGTTCGATCGCCGATTTGCTCCATGCACGAGCGAAGAGGGACGCACACACCGTTTTCCTTAAAGTCATTTCTCACACGGGTCTGCACGGTAATGAAGAAGCCGATAAAGGTGCAGCAGACGTAGCTACAAGCACTAAACCGGCTGACGTCTCGGAGCTCGCTGACAATAACCCCCACGCCACACACTGGTGGCCAGCAACGACCCGGACGCGGGAAGATGGCTCTACCACCGTGCACTACATCTCGGACCTCAATCGGGGCCTCCTGAAAACACTAGACCCTTCCTCCCATGGCCGTCATTCCAAACACACACTCTACACGACCAAGTGGGCGGAGTCCGCCCCACACCTGGACACTAGGGCCAGCACCGCCTACATGACGCACCCCGGCGCTGGGCACAGCCTCCGACGCTTCATCCAGAACGCCAGACAGGGAGGCCTCATCTGCCCCGCCCGGCTTGCGCTGTTCAAACTACGTGCAAGTGACACTTGTGCACTCTGCGCCCCGATTCACCAGCGCGCTGGATCCCCCCCCGAACGGGGCAACGCAGGCCACCTTGCCGGCCACTGTGCGCACCCCCAACTTGTTGGGGCCCGCATCGCCAAACACAATGCCGCCGTCCGCATGATCGTGGAATGCCTGCACCATGGCGCCAATGGTGGCGGGTACATGTTGATGGACGCAAGCAGTGCAGATGCACGCCCCGAATACTGTGCGGGCACCTGCCCCCCCAAATGGATGCTGCGCAACAATATCCCCGAGGCCGACCGAAAAAGGATGAGGCCTGACATCCTGTTCATCCCATCCCTACCACGCTCCGACGTGGGGGCTAGTGGGCCCCGCGGCCTTACAACCGCCGGCCGACGGCAACACAAAGTCTACCTGATAGAAGTTGGTTACACATCGGACCTCCACCACAGCGAAAAGTGTGACCAGAAACAAGCCCAGCACACTCGCCTAGCCGACGCCCTGCGGGATGCAGGCTGGGACGTAGTATATAAAAAGGAGCAGATTGTTACGCTGGGCCACGGCGGCACTGTATCAAACACCTTGGAACCCCTCCTTCGGTCGCTGGGTGCCACCACCACATCAGCAAAATCCTGCTGCTCGCGCATACACATGCACAGTGTCATCAGCCTGCGCACCACATCCCTTCTCTACTACCGCCTTGAGCGCGAAATGGGGATTGTGAACTCACGCCAAGTCGGCCCCACTGGCGGCGCCACGGCTGCTGGCCCCAGCCCCCGCGATCCCGGCTAACTTTCCACCTTTTGACACGGTGGGGTGAGCAAAACTCACTCCTCCTTAAGAAACGCGGCCTCCTTCGTGAACCGCGTACATATTATTATTATTAACTGCCGGATTGCGGGTGTCAGCTTAGCGGACTACACGGTGCGGGACGTGCGGCGGGCCATCACCGCGGCTAACCCGGCCGCACCTCCGGCTCCGGCCCGCCCCGCAGCCATGCCGTGCCCGGCGCCAACACAGCAGGCGGGGGATTCGGGGCCCCAGCCCGCTGCAAGACGCGCTGAGCAGGAAGGCCCACAGCCGCCCAGGCGCTGCGACGCCAGCCAGAGCTAAAACACATGGGCGCCAGATAAGCTGATGACGATAATACGCCACGCCAGCGCCTGGAAAGAAACGCCGCCCAAAAGGAAACCTAGGGGGCCTGCACAGGTGATGCAAGCGTCAGCCGCAAGTTCAACTTCGGTGACCCACCCTGAACCTCCTCCACTTCACAAAGCGCACCACCCGCCGACCAGATGGCAACAAAGTGCTCCAGCTTAGCCGCCTTGAGCTGTGCGGTGAGAAGCTGAGTGGGCAGAGCCGACAGGGTTTCAGGGGTTAGCGTGGCGGCAGTGAAACGCAGCTGCATCACCCTGCGCAGCTCGCTGACCACCTCCCGAACCACATGCTCCGACGTCTGCTTAGCAGGCTCGCGGGACCAGTACGCACACCAGACGGCGTACAAGAAGGTGGCCCGCAAAGTGGTCCACAGCAGCGCGCCCGCCCCCCGCGGGCCTGAGGCCCACATACCCATGCGGTCCCCCAGCATGAAGCCCACGTCCGTCACTGGCGGCGCCGCTGCCTGGGGCGCAACGCAGGCCCACAGCTGCTGCAGCCACGTCCTCGCCTGCGCATAAGCTGGACACTCCAGGAAGATGTGCGTCAGGCTGGCCCACGCCCGCGGGCCAGGTGGCCCGCAGGCGGGGTGAGGACAGTGCGCCCCCAACCCCCCGCACCCCGTGGTCACCCGTGGCCGAATTCCCTTGCCCGCCCTGTACAGCCCGCAAGGCAGGTAAGCATGTTGCAGCCGATACACCAGCACCTTTGCCCCCCGACTGGCGTGACTGTCCCACAGCCTCCGCCACGTACCCCGCAGAAGGGACGCATCCGGGGGCGGCATGCGAGGGTCGCCCTCCACCGCCGCCGCTGCTGCCGCCGCCGCCGTGGCAGGCCCAGTGCTAGGTCCCGCCCCTCCCGCCGCCTGCTCCTGCAGCCGCGCGGACCGCCGCGGCCCCTCACCCGACTGCTGGGACGGGGACGCATACGACTGCAGTTCTCTCGCCGGCGTGTTCTGCAGCCCGGCTGCCGCAGAGGTGCGGTGAAGCCAGGGGTCCAGAGCCACCGGGTTATTGTGGAAATGCTGCGCCGCCGTGGTGGTCAGCTGCGCCGCTGCACGCTGCCACTCCGCCTCCCGCTCCGCCAGCCGCGACTGTGCCGCCGGCTGGGGCCCCGAATCCCCCGCCTGCTGTGTTGGCGCCGGGCACGGCATGGCTGCGGGGCGGGCCGGAGCCGGAGGTGCGGCCGGGTTAGCCGCGGTGATGGCCCGCCGCACGTCCCGCACCGTGTAGTCCGCTAAGCTGACACCCGCAATCCGGCAGTTAATAATAATAATATGTACGCGGTTCACGAAGGAGGCCGCGTTTCTTAAGGAGGAGTGAGTTTTGCTCACCCCACCGTGTCAAAAGGTGGAAAGTTAGCCGGGATCGCGGGAGCTGGGGCCAGCAGCCGTGGCGCCGCCAGTGGGGCTGACTTGGCGTGAGTTCACAATCCCCATTTCGCGCTCAAGGCGGTAGTAGAGAAGGGATGTGGTGCGCAGGCTGATGACACTGTGCATGTGTATGCGCGAGCAGCAGGATTTTGCTGATGTGGTGGTGGCACCCAGCGACCGAAGGAGGGGTTCCAAGGTGTTTGATACAGTGCCGCCGTGGCCCAGCGTAACAATCTGCTCCTTTTTATATACTACGTCCCAGCCTGCATCCCGCAGGGCGTCGGCTAGGCGAGTGTGCTGGGCTTGTTTCTGGTCACACTTTTCGCTGTGGTGGAGGTCCGATGTGTAACCAACTTCTATCAGGTAGACTTTGTGTTGCCGTCGGCCGGCGGTTGTAAGGCCGCGGGGCCCACTAGCCCCCACGTCGGAGCGTGGTAGGGATGGGATGAACAGGATGTCAGGCCTCATCCTTTTTTCGGTCGGCCTCGGGGATATTGTTGCGCAGCATCCATTTGGGGGGGCAGGTGCCCGCACAGTATTCGGGGCGTAATCCGTTGTTGCATAACCTTAACCTCAAGAGTAAACTTATGCACAGTCGGCCAACTAGAATGCATACAAATACACCTCTTACCAACCTCGCAAGCTCGTCGCTAGGAAATATGTGGAAAATGGTTGCTCGGCGAAAGGTGGAGCGAAAGTCCGCAGGTATCTGCGTTCTGATATGCTTTGCACTCTGCATGCTGACAACCAACGCGACCACGGCTGGGAACGAGTCTGGCTCTGCCGCGGCCGACCGCTGGTTTGACCGGGGACCGCCCCGGCATTCCAGCGCTTTCGTGCTATTGGGCAACCATGACCGTACCATGCCAATCCAAAAGTGGTCTGCAAGAGGTCTCACGACCTGCACCGAGAGCTCTGCGAAAGGGGGATGTTCGCATGTTTGCACCAACCGGGCAACTGGCGCACAGCTGCCAGCCCTAAGCCACACTGATGGCTCCATTGCGACACATGGAATTAACCACGCACACGGTAGCGTGTGGAGGGAGAACTTCAGCTTTGCGCACTCGATGTTCACAGTACACTCGAACCCCGCGAACGCGACGCTCTTGTCGGATCGCTGCTCTCAGAAAGGCATATTTGATACCAGTATACTGCACACGACGTGCTACACAGCTGGCAAGCGTGCTGGCGCCGAACCTTTCGGCATGTCGCCAAAGAGACCTTCGCAAAGCCCAACTGCTGCAAAACACCCGTCTTTTGAGGAGCTTGTAAGCTCCAAGCACATACCAGTTGCCTCAGAGCCGCTCGCCAACGACGTCCCAGAAAGGGGTCGAGCCGAGCCTCTTGGCCTCCAGTATTATACAGCTAATTCCCAGCTCTATGAAAATGCGAGTTTGCTCACAGAACCACAACCGACAAGCTCCGAACGAAGGCAATACCGAAGCCCTAGCGGACTCCTGTCGCGCGCAAAGGTTAAGCCAAAGCCTGGATGCACCAACATACGCAATGTGATGATAACTGCCTTGCAACCGGTAGGGGAGGGACTCCTTTCTACAAATCTGAAAATAGCACAGGCATGCAGGAGTGGCATGAGAAAGTTATGCACAGCGGAGGGAGTATACCGTTCATATGCGAGTAAGACAATCGGGCTGCTTGGAGAGAGCCTGTTAACGAGTGTGCTTGCGCTGGGCGACCTGGGCAGTCGGCATGGAGGAACCATGCTGCGCTCCGGTGCTTCGGCACTGCACTCCATGGCAGAAACAGCTTACGGGCCCCAACCAACCCACAACTGTAGTGCCTCCTGGGAAAACTCGCCGCTTCTTCGCCTGCACCTTGCACTTGCCGTCTACCTCCACTGGGTTGGAGCAGGGCATGTACGGGCAGCCATGCACAGCCATGCTATCGCCATCAGAGTGGGCACACACCTTGCAACCCTGTCTAGACTCGCCACCTACCAGACAGTCGCCCAGACTGGCAAAGCACTACACACCATACTTGACAAAGCCATTGTCAGCCTCGCCATCATCACCGCGACAGGGGCCATGTATATGCTCTGGACCCACCTCCTGCACACCGAAACCCACACTACCTCCATCAACACGGAAATCTATGCAAACGGTGCAATCCTCAGCCTGCTACTATGGGGTCCCACACTCACCACTCTTGCTCTCTCCCCACTGTGTGTAATAGCGCTTGCCTTCGGGATAACCGCCATCCCCGCAGCCCTCGGTCTCCTGTTCGCACTGACAGTGACATCCATCCTACCCGTCCTCTGTCTCCCAGCTCTCCTCAACTATGTGGTCCAAGTGACAAGGCAGATAGCCTCTGCAACCTGGGCCCGGCGGAAGCTACTACTCTGGGGAACGGCCATGGCCATCATCCTGCGAAACCTGTACCTCACACTGCCGGACCCTTGCAGTGTGCAACCGGCACAGCCGGCACTCTGGGGGCCAGCATTGGTCACCGGCCTACTTACTGCTAGCCAGGCAACCACTCTCCTCACGCTTACATATGCAGTAAACCGGACACACACAATGCCCTACATCAAGCCAACACTGCGAGGTGCGCTGCCCACAGACCCGACAGCCCCGCCGGCGCCCGCCGACCCTCGCACGCATGCGGCAGTGAACATCCGACCACCAGCCGCACTGCACTGGCCGCCAAACTCCAACACCACATACCATGAAACACAGCGGCAACACTTCTGCAGTGTCCACGCCCTCAACAACTCTTTGGGGCTCGCATGGCTCGACCCCCTGGATGTCCTCTCTTACGCTAAACGAGTGCACGCTCACCTCACAGCCACGCAAGACCCGAATGCCCTGTTCTGGAAAGAATGCTACTGCCCCAACAGTGGCGCCTTCAGCGAATTTCTCCTGAACCACTACCTGTACCACAATGCCACCATCAGCAACATATTCGCCTACCCCAACAGGAAGTTGATTATGCGCCGAACCCACTTTCCGCGACTCAACGGCGACATCAGCAAAGAAAAGGTCCTAGAGAGCCTTCCGGTAGCCGCCCGAACTCGCGGCTTTACCGTCCACCAGTACACTGTGCGACACACAATTGCTGTGCGTTACGAAGCAGGACAATGGAGAGTAATAGATTCGGTGAACAGCCCTATCCACAACACGGTCTTACACGACAACACTTGGAACACACTTGATGGGGAGGTCTGGTGCCTTGACGCGGTGCGTGCATCTGACACGGCAACACTTCAGGACGCACTTGGGCAACTCCGTGAGATCGTCCCGCCACCACGCCCGCCACCCCACATGGAGGCCACCAGACCCGTGCAGACAGGGCCCGCCGCCACAGGAAGGCCGGCACCAGAGCCAGCTCAACATGCCCAAGACAACTCACCGCTGCGGGCAGCACACAGGGCGCCACAGCATGCAGCACCCCACACTACCGCACCCGCGCAGCCACACAATGCAAATGCCGGCATAGCACCCCGACTCAACACGACAGGCACCCGACAAACTATCCTTAACTGGCTAGTACGGCCCACTGCACGCAACCACGCTCACATGGAACCCAACCAGGCACACACAAACACGAGACCCCCCAGCAGCAACACCACCCTACACATCGTGACCCACAATGTACGGGGACTGCTCTCAGAAATTCTGTCCACCGGCCAACCCGGCAACCTCAGCTTCACCCTCTGCAACCTAGCCCAATGGAAAGCCGACATAGTTGTCCTAACCGAGACAAAACTGACAGGGAAGACTGACTCAATCAAGCGAGCCTTCCGAAATGAAGGATACCGCCTCTACTGTAGCACTACTCCCCGCGCGGCCACAGCGCGCGGTAGCGCTGGCGTAGCGGTGGCCATCTCCGCCCGGTACAGTGACCTCGGCTGTGTCACACACCACACGCCCCCACCAACACTCCATGGCTATGTGTCACACGTTCAAATTAAGACCCCCGGGAGCACGCCTCTCACTGTACTGGGCATCTACGCACCAGAAGACATGCAAACCCGCAAGGCAATCTACACATACTGTCAGCAGGTGGTGGGCCGGGCGGACGCGTGCGGACACCACCTAGTCACCGCGGGAGACTTTAATGCCGTCGCCCGAGCACATGAGCGTGACAGCCCCATCGACACGGCGGACCGGGCCCACCAGCGGTTCCTTGCCGATAGTGGCCTGCGCCCTATCCGCGGAGACACCACTACCACTGCCGATTGGTCATATGAACAAACACGCCCGGGCATGGCCCCATACCACAGTCGCATCGATGACATCCTCCTATGCCCTGCCACGCGCGCTGCATGCACAGAAGCGCGTGAATACACCAGTACAGTTGCAGGCAACTTTGACCACAAACCAGTCCACGCAGAGTTACTAGCCGCGGACCTACAGCTATGGCCGGCACCACAGGCCGGCGCCCGGAACCCAGTCCCCCAGCAGCAGACCCAACAACGATGGGCCGAGGTCGCACTGCCTGTCACACAAAAGCAACTGGCCGCCGCAGCTATCCGCCTTGAGGAAGCCCTTGTGGAAGCAACAGCCGACCTGCATTCCGCAACAAGGCAGGCAACGCAATCAATTGAACATGCACTCACAAGGCACAGCATGGACCCCACAGGCTACCCCGCCAGCGTCATGCACCGAGACCTGGCGCAGGACACGAGCATCCAGAAGGCCGATATCAACCAACTTGCAGAACAACTTGCCTCCGCACTGGACACCGGGCTAACATGCCTCCTTGAAGAGTGCACCCGGAAAGCCCCCTTCACTGGCAAACACCACGCATCACGCTCCACCGCACGGGTGCTAAAGCCCCTATGGGACAAGGAAGTGGCCCTGAAGACACAACTGACAAACCTCACGCAAGGGCCCCAGGCCCTACCTGAGGTAGACGCCGCCAATGCGGCGGCAAAGCTGCGGAACGAAATAAAGGCCTGCCAGGCCGAGCACCGCCAGCTAGTGGCGGACCGCGCCAAAGCCCAGCGAGAGGCCGCTGCCACAGCGCTGCAACATACCCTGGCCACGCGCCCTGCACAGGGGCACAAGAGAATCTTTCAGAAGGAAGACATGGAACGGGGTCTCCCAGCGGTCCGGAACCCAGAATCTGGGGAGGTGACGACTGACTCCACCAGCATCCTCGCCATACTCGAAACCCACTTCCGAAAGCTGTCCGCCCCACCACGCGGCACCCGCACTGGGGACTTCCGACTACCCAGCAACGCCACACGCGGCTACCCATTTGAGAAAGCCGACGCAACAGATCAATTCACACTGGACCGCAACCGGCACCCTGACACACATTCCATGCTCCCCAGCATGGCAGACACGGCAAATTTTGAGCAGTGCATTTCTCACCTCTCCAGAAACAAGGCGACAGGCCCTGACGGCATCCCAAACGAACTGCTCCGTATCCTGCCATCGGGCATGAAGCGCAACCTCCACTGTATCCTGCAAATCATGTACGTCAAGTCACAAATACCTGAAACCTGGGCCGCATCAGAGACCGTGCTACTCCCCAAACCTGGAGACGCCCTGGACATAAAAAACAAACGGCCCATTGCGCTCGCAAATACCTGCTACAAGCTGTACACGTCCATGCTTACCTTGGGCATTGGCGAACTGGCTGGCCCCCTCCAGCTATTCAGTGAAGCGCAGGAAGGCTTCCGTGCCTACTGCAACACCGAAAGGCAGGTCCTAAATTTAGTACATGCCCTTGAGGATGCCGCACTGTTTGGAAAAGATGTCTATGCGGTATACGTGGACTATAGCTCCGCGTTTAACACAATCGACCAGGACCGATTACTACAAATTATGTTTGACCTTGGGCTGCCAACGGACCTGATCCGCGCAGTCCGCAACCTATATGCACATGCGACCACCCGCATCCGCACCGAACACGGAAGCACATCCGCCATTCCTATAGAGCGAGGCACCGTGCAAGGGGATACACTCTCACCTGTGCTCTTTATTCTGTTCATGGAACCTCTTGTCCGCTGGCTCCATGCGGGCGGACGGGGCTACCACTACGGCTGCCTGACCCCCAGCGAAAACCTGCAGTACCATTGCAGTGCCGCCGCGTACGCAGACGACCTGGCGGCGCTCACCAACTCGCTCGACGACCTGCAGGTTCAATGTGACAAAATCGCATCTTACGCCGAGTGGGCGAGCCTGCGTGTCAATCACACCAAGTGTGCCACCACCGCCATCTGGCACGACAAATCTCGCTCGGACCCCAACCTTGACGGGCCCACAGGAAAAGCTACCCTTGCCGCCATGCGCCGCAACATGACCAACACAATTAAGATTGGCACGACCCCTGTCCCGTACTTCCCCCCGACCCAGCCGTACAAGTACCTGGGAGTGCAGCTCACGTTCTCGCTGGACTGGTCGGCACATGTCGCAAGAGTCACCGAGATTGTGAAGGACAAGGGCACAGCCATTGCCACATCCCTGGCGACACCGGCACAACGCCTGCGCATGATACAACAGTGCGTGCACACCACAGTTGCATATGGATTCGCAGCAATGCCCTTCACAAAACAGGACATAACAACGCTCGACACTACCCTGGCTGGTTTTGCAAAGCGCTGCTACGGACTCCCCCGCAGCTTCCCCACCCGGACCTCCCTCCTGCCCGCCGACGAATACGGCTTGGGCCTGGGCTCCCTCCTGCCGCAATACGCGCGCGTGGCCCAGCGAGCCCTGGTCCTTGCCCTAAATGACTCGGGCCGTCTTGGGATAGTAACCCGAGCCCTTCTGCCGCGCCAGGCAAGCATAGCTGGCCCCACACAGGCCCACCTTCTCCCAGCCCATAGGTCACACCACCTTACGACGCTGAAACAGATGACCCTGGCAAAAGAGTACGGTGTCACACTGTACCAAAATGGGTCTGCCTTTACTGCGCCTACCTGGTCCATTGCCGCTGCCCTTGAGGCAGAAGCTGAGGCCCGGGGCGTCGAACCTCTCCCCATTGAATACGTCCTCCCTCTTGCGGACCTGAGGCTCGAACTGAGCCACCTGGTGGACCGCAACACAGGCAAACACCTGATTACTAGCTCGGACCTCGAGAAGCACATGGGAGCGAGCCGGGTCCGGCACAAGCACAAGGTAGCCCTGAACAGGCTTAGCCTTGCTCTCAGTATGGCTGCACGTGCAGGGGAAAACGCTCCAGCCCATGGCAGCCCTGCCCCCCTGACCACCGCACAGCGTGCACTGCCCGACGTGGCCGCAATCGTGGCCTTAGCCATGAGGGCGGACCCCCTCCCTCTCGGAATGGCCAACCCCCTCGACCGGTACCTGCAGCCCCTCCCGGAGGCGCCCCCCGCCCAAGCAAACACCACGCAAGCCCCCGCCGACCTAGCCCCCCCCTCTCCAGCAGGGGCGGCCCAGGCCCATCCCGGCGCACAAGGTGCTGCTGCACCGGAAGTCCCCGCTGATGGGGCAACGCAACCCTCCCTACGGCCACCGGCCAGAGCCCGCAAGCCGGCTACAACACGCCGGCCACAGAACCAAACACGCGCACGGCGCGTTACAAAACATGCAGCGCAACGCGCACGCATTGCAGAAACTACACGCACTACCCCTGAGGACTTGCTCACCGGGGACCGCGCCGCCATCAACCATGCCCTGCGGCTCACCAACGGCGATGAGAGCCTGCCGGTGGGCACGCGGGGATATGAAACGGCATGCTCGGTATTCCAGGCGCTCGCCAAAGACATGACAGGACACATGCGGATCTGCCACCCACACCCACAAGACCCACCCTCCCTTGCACATGCTGTCGAACCACGCCAACAGCGCCGTGGGCTACCACCCGCCCTCACAACCCGCCTCACGGCGAATGCCGCCAACCCCGAACCCAACGCCATAAGCGAGTATCTGAACAACACAGGATTGCCTATGGAAGTCAACCAGGCTGCCGCTCACAACGACCCCATGGACGCCGATAGCCCGACGCCGCCCCTGACCGCCCCGGCAGTGCAAGCTGCGGGAGGCCATGGGGCCCGTCCCAGCTGGCGACTGGCCCGCGCAAGGATCACACACGATCTAGTCCCACGGCCCGCCGACAACCGCACTAACGGTGACACTCAACTCACCTACGCCCTGGACAATGACGGACAGGAACTGGCACAGGTCCTGCACAGCGAAAACAAACAAACTGTCACGGACAAAGAACTGACACGGAAGCGCAAAGCCAGAGAGGACACCTCTGGGACACGTGAAAAATACTGGAAGGTGCAGTGGAAGCCGTCCATTTGCCCGGCCGGCATTGTCTCTGCTTTTGTTCGCATGGGCTACGCAACTATCCAGAATGCCAGGTGTTATAAGCACCCTCTTGCGACGCGCCCATGCCCACAACCTGCGCAGACCGAGGCTGAGCCTCCGGCTGAAACCCAAGCCCACGCAATCTCACCTGAAGAGCCTGCCCAAGCTGCAGAGCCGGCAGCACCGCAGCCCACTGGGGCCCCCCTATTCTCGTCCTGGACGACCAAACTCCTACGACATGTCACGTGGGCGCCGAGCACGGACCGTGAACGGGACCTAAAACACAGTCCACAATGGGAGGAGTTACTGGAGGAGTGCAAAACCCGGCTAGCAAACGGTACCAACCAAGGCCCGCGGCCCCGAACAGTGCGCCCCGCACCTGATCGGATCCTTACCGCCAGACAGCGCCAAGGCCGCCACGACGCCGAGCCCCTGGATACCGCATCCCGCGCGCGTGACATCCGCACGACCACCACCATCACCACAAGCCCGTGCAACCCCTACAAGGACATTGTGGCCCCCGGAGCATACACAATTACCACCACTGGTGGCACCCGCCGTGACCCAGCTGAGGCGCACGTCCATGAACCCAGTGGCCGCTGGCTGGGCACCATCACCTACCCCCGCCTCCTTACCCTGTGGGAGCGCTTCAGGCACACCGGCAACCAGCGGCCCAACGCCTTTGAGGAAGCGGTCGCTGCCCTCATCATGCGCTACCGCTATGACCCAGCGCAGCAGGACCGCAAGGCCATGCCAATGCACCAGGTGTCGCTGCCGGCAGGCACAGTAGCAGCCATCGTCCAATGCCTGCGGGTCACACAAGCAGTACACATTCGGGAAATGTTTGCGTCCCCACTAAACTCCTCCACTGCAGCCCACGAATACTGGACACGAGACCCTGCTGATGGGGCCTTTGGCGCACTGCACGATGCCTACCAGACCGCATGGACCGGCTTGCAATATGCCCACCCCCCCTCTACCCCCCACGACGCACGGAAGGCGCTCATGTGGGCCCTCGCATGCGCCGAGGCTATGCGTGACTCACAGGAACCAACCCTTACTGTATTGGCGCTCCCCAAAGCGGCCACTTTCCCCCACACGCAGTGGCTTCAACACCCACTTTGCCACGAGCTGGCCAACTGGTCCGCGGGCACCGCGGGCCTTGACACAGGACTTGGCACCAACACCCAGGCTGAACGCCAGAAGGGGCTCCGACTGGTCATTGTTGGGAACCCCGCCGGACTCCAGTGCTTTGCCCCCCGCCTGAAACGGCTCGTGGACGCACTGAAACGGGGGGCGAACGCACCCACGCACATCAGCGACCCGCGCACGTGGACACACACGGCCACGGCCCCAACCTGCCCGGCCCTCCCTAACTCACTTCTAAAGCAAGCCAAATACCAGCACGCTAACCCAAAGACGATACACGCCATGGCTGACGAAGCACGACGCTTTCCTAACGCGCGATTCCAGACCCACCATGCTCCGGCCCACGACGTGAATGGCACTGTCTGGACAGATGGTTCGGTAAGCAAAATCAAAACTGAAAATGGCAAAGAAGTCCAGGTTGCCGGCGCCTGCGCCTGGTTCAGCGATTCTCGCGTTGTCTACGTGAATCCAAATGGCGCTGGGTGCACAAACACTATTACGAGAGCTGAACTGGCAGCAATTCGTGCTGCCCTCGCAGAATTTGGTGGCGAAGGTAAAGAATTTGCAACTAAGAAGCTCACTATTGCATCAGATTCTGTTGCAAGCCTGTACCTAATCAAACGAGCAATTAACGAGCCTCGGCGACTGCATCTGAGTAAACATCGGGACCTCCTGGATTCAGTCGTGGCATTGCTCCATGCACGCCACGCCCGGGGCGCACCCACCGCCCTGATTAAAGTGATCTCGCACACCGGGCTACACGGCAACGAGGAAGCCGATAAAGGGGCGGCTGCCGTCGCCACCCAGGAAAAACCCGCCGATTTATCCGAACCGGCCGACAACGACCCGCACGCCCGGCACTGGTGGCCGACCTTCACGGTCACCAGGGACGACGATAGCACAGCCACGCACTACGTGTCGGACCTAAACCGGGGCCTCACCAGGGCAATGGCCCCCAGCTGCCGTGGTGGATACGCCAACAAAACCCTGTACACTGAGAAATGGGCCGAGGCAGCACCCAGCCTTGACCCACGCGCCAGTAACGCGTACATGACGAACTCGGACGCCAGCCACGGCCTACGCCGGTTCATACAGAATGCTCGTCAGGGAGGCCTCATCTGCCCGGCCCGGCTGGCTTTGTTTAAACTACGAGACAGCGACAAATGTGGTCTCTGTGCCCACACCCAGCGCAGCCGCGGATCTGACCCAGAGCGTGGCACCGCAGGTCACCTTGCCGGCCACTGCGCGCACCCCCAACTCGTTGGCGCTAGGATAGCCAAACACAACACTGCAGTGCGGACGATTGCCGAATGCCTACACCATGGTCACAACGGTGGTGGCTACATGATAATGGATGCCACCTCCCGAGCTGAACTGCCTGAGTACTGTGCGGGCATGCGGCCGCCGTCATGGCTCTGCCCGCAAGTGCCCGCTGCAGACCTCAACAGGATGCGGCCCGACATTCTGTTTATCCCGAACCTTCCCCGGTCCGAAGCAGAACGCTTCATGACATCCCCACCAGCCAACAAAGGGGCCTACCCAGTGTACATCCTTGAAGTTGGATACACCTCTGACCTGCACCACAGCGAGAAGCTCATTCAAAAACAAGCACAGCATGCCACCCTTGCCACTGCCATGCGAGCTGCAGGGTGGACTGTGCACTACGATACCAAGCACGTTATTACACTGGGACACGGTGGCACTGTCCCCCGTACCCTTGAAACTCTCCTCAAAGACCTAGGAGCCAAACCGCAGGCAGCCAAGGCCTGCTGCACACGTCTCCACATGCATGGCGTCACCACACTCCGGGGCACCGCAAACCTGTACTACCGGCTAGAGCGAGAGATGGGCATTGCCAACACCCGATGCCGCCCGGGAGGCCGCACCCAGGGGACCGCCAATGGCGGCCCCCGCGCAGGGGAGCCGGGGTAGGGAAATCAAGTTTTCCAATGGTGGGGTGAGCTTGTCTCACTCCTCCTTAAGACACGCGGGCACCTGTGCCCTGCGTAGATATTATTATTATTATTATTCGGGGCGTGCATCTGCACTGCTTGCGTCCATCAACATGTACCCGCCACCGTTGGCGCCATGGTGCAGGCATTCCGCGATCATGCGGACGGCGGCATTGTGTTTGGCGATGCGGGCCCCAACAAGTTGGGGGTGCGCACAGTGGCCGGCAAGGTGGCCTGCGTTGCCCCGTTCGGGGGGGGATCCAGCGCGCTGGTGAATCGGGGCGCAGAGTGCACAAGTGTCACTTGCACGTAGTTTGAACAGCGCAAGCCGGGCGGGGCAGATGAGGCCTCCCTGTCTGGCGTTCTGGATGAAGCGTCGGAGGCTGTGCCCAGCGCCGGGGTGCGTCATGTAGGCGGTGCTGGCCCTAGTGTCCAGGTGTGGGGCGGACTCCGCCCACTTGGTCGTGTAGAGTGTGTGTTTGGAATGACGGCCATGGGAGGAAGGGTCTAGTGTTTTCAGGAGGCCCCGATTGAGGTCCGAGATGTAGTGCACGGTGGTAGAGCCATCTTCCCGCGTCCGGGTCGTTGCTGGCCACCAGTGTGTGGCGTGGGGGTTATTGTCAGCGAGCTCCGAGACGTCAGCCGGTTTAGTGCTTGTAGCTACGTCTGCTGCACCTTTATCGGCTTCTTCATTACCGTGCAGACCCGTGTGAGAAATGACTTTAAGGAAAACGGTGTGTGCGTCCCTCTTCGCTCGTGCATGGAGCAAATCGGCGATCGAACTCAGAAGTGCCTTATGTTTGCTCAGATGTAAGCGGCGTGGTTCGTTAATAGCCCGTTTAATTAGATACAAGCTTGCAGCTGAGTCACTGGCAATGGTTAGCGTTTTCTTCGCGAACATACTAGTTTCACCTCCGAATTCTTCCAGGGCTGCACGAATTGCAGCGAGCTCGGCGCGTGTAATAGTGTTAGTGCAGCCAAATCCATTTGGGTTTACGTAGACAACACGGTCTTTATGCCAAGCACAAGCCCCAGCCACTTGTAGTTCTCTACCGTTTTCAGTAGTTATCTTGGATACCGAGCCATCGGTCCATACAATTTCCTCGGGGTTGTGGGCCAGCGGCAGTGTACGTTGGAATTGTGTCCGATTCAACCTCGGTGTCGCTGGAGCTTCGTCAGGCGTGACCATAGTAGCAATGTTCTGGTGAGTTGCGAGGTACTTGGCATGTTTGGAGATGTGACGTGGGATGTGGGGACACGACGTGTTTAACGTACCTGACCCGAGGTGGGTGTCAGCGACGGTTGCGGGCGCGTGGGGACCGGCTACCAGTGAGGAGCGAAGGCCTTTCCAGCTCTGCGTGAAGGCGTTTAGCCCAGCTGTGTTGCCAACGGCAACCAGTATGGCTCCGCGTTGCTTCTGCAGGGGCACGTCAGTGCCGAGTCCAGGCTCCATCCCAGCTGTGCCTGGGGAGTCAAGTTCTCCGTTCGTCCAGGTGGCGAGTCGGCGGCAGAGCGGGTGGGTTAGCCACTGTGTGTGTGGGTAAGTTGCGCACTTTGGGAGGACTAGAATGGTCAGTGTGGGTTCCGGGGAGTTGTTGACTGTCTCGGCACTGGCGAGGGCCCATACGAGGGCCTGTCGTGAGGCATCGGGGTTTGCAGGAGGGTGTGCATAGTGGAGCCCTGTCCATGCAGTGCTGTAGGCATCGTGTTGGGCGCCGAACACCACATCAGCGGCTTCCCGGCTCCAGTATTCATCGGCATCGGTCGTGTGGTTCAGGGGCGAGGCAAACATTTCCTTGACCCTCCCCCTGCCGGTGTTTCGCAGGCTGCGCACAACGGCTCGGACGGTTGCCGAGGGGAGGGACGTCTGGTGCTGTGGTGCCGTCTTATGATCAGTTTGCCCCGGGTCGCGCCGATATCTGTGCAGCAGGGCAGCCACCGCCTCCTCGAAGGCCTTGGTCCGGTTGTTGTTGGTCCGGTTGAAGCTTTCCCAGAGCGTTTGAAGGCGTGCGTAGGTGAGCATGCCAAGCCAGCGTCCGCTGGGTTCATAGACATGGGCCTCTCGGGGGAGGGCCCGGCCTGCTGTGGGGGTAGTGATGGCGTAGCTGCCTGGGGGGGAAACGTCGTGGTAGGGATCGCTGGGGACGGTAGAGATGATGGTTGCTGCGCGGGTCACCCGTGCACGCGCTGCTTGATCATCCGGGTCGTCATCGTGTCGGCCCTGACGTTGCCGCATTGTCAGGTTGCGATCCTTTGGAGGCCGTGTGGGGCGGGCGGGTGCATCAGGTCCCGCAGCAAGTCGATTGGTGTATTCTGAGATCAGCTCCTCCCACTCCAGGTCATGCTTAAGGTCACGCTCACGCTCATTGCTGTTTGCCCACGTAACTTGGCGCAGGAGACGAGTCGACCTCGATGAAAAGAGGGCCGCACGTGGGGCATGTGTTGTCTCGGGTGGCCCGGGCGCAGGTGCGGTGGGCGGCGCGTATGCGGGTAGGATGCCGGCGGGTTGAGCCGCTGTTGCTGTGTCTGCGGCTGTCGTGCCGGCCCCGTCCGGGTGGGGCTGCGTCGCGCGTGGGCGAGCCTGCAGTGGGTGCTTGTAGCAGCGCACGTCTGTGACCGTGGCGTAGCCCATGCGTGAGAAGGCGGTGACTAGGCCAGGTGGGATAACAGATGGCTTCCATTGGACCGCAAAGTATGGCTCGCGGGTGTTGGTTGTGTCCTCGCCCGCTTTGCG
>NW_025061544.1:0-48183 GCF_000002595.2 Chlamydomonas reinhardtii
GGTGCCTCGTGCGGGTAATAAGCCAGTTTGTGCCAGAAAGCGTTGGTGTAGTCGGTCAGCAGAGTCAAGCGGCCCTGTGCGATCTGCAGCGTTAGCTACAGCATTGAAGTCTCCCGCCACAACCAGGTGTTGTTCACAGGCGCTGGTGTGTGTCAGGGTGGTCTGGCAGTAATGGTAGATGGCCTTGCGGATTGCCGTGTCTTCGGGCGCGTATACACCCAGGACTGTAAGGGGCGTGCTGCCCCGTGTGCGGATCTGAATGTGCGACACATAGCCGTGTAGGGTGACTGGAGGAGTGTGGTGGGTAACACTATTCAGGTTACTGTACCGTGTGGACACGGCAATGGCGACGCCGGCGCTGCCTCTTTCCGTGGTGTTACGTGGAACAGAGCTGCAGTACAGGCGGTACCCTTCATTCATAAAGGCTCGCTTTAGTGGGTCGTGTCGGTGGCCAAGCTTAGTTTCAGTCAAAATCACAATATCGGCGTTCCAGGCAGCAAGATTGCAGAGTGTGAAGCTCAGGTTTCCCGGGGCACCTGCGGCTGTTACTTGTGAGAGTAGGCCCCGTATGTTGTGTGTGACAAGATGTAGTGTGCGGGCCTGTGTTTGGTCTGGGCTAGGTTGTGCGGTAGTTGTGTCTTGCCGTGCTGTTGGTGCGGTTTGCTGTCGTTTGAATAAGTCGGTGAGCGTGTTTGTGCGCCCTGTCCAGCGGGCCAGCGCTGTCCCATTGGTGGCGGTGGCGGCGGCCAGGGCACGTATGGTTCGTATTTGGGCGGTTATGTTTGGGGCGAGGCGTTGGGCAGCATTTGTTGTGTTGTTTGGGCTTGTAGCAGTGTTCCTTTGTTCAGGTTGAGTGATGTCTATTTCAATGGGGGCATTTGTGCGGTCTGTTGGTGCTGCTGTGGGCAGTGGCCTTGCTTCTTGTGGAAAGATGTTGTAGCAAGGGCCGAGTGTATTGCGCACGGCCTCCATGTCTACAGTGGAGACGGTGCCGAGGTAGTAAATATGGCCTTCCATAGCACTCCATCCATCGTCTTCAAGGAGAGTGTTGTGGAGTGGTGTATTTTCTGAATCGACTATGCGCCATTGGCCTGCCTCAAGGCGGACTGCATAGACATGGGGCCGGCTATTCATGAGGACATTGAAGCCAAGGCGGCGCGCCTCACGTGGTAATGCGGCGAGTACGGAGTCTTTGGAATGAGGGGGATCTTCTGGTGTGTCAAAATGTGACACGGCGCAGCGCATGACTAAACGCTTGTTGGGAAGTGCGTTTGCATTCCCGATTGTGGTGTTATAGTAAAGGTAGTGGTTGATGATGCTCATGTCAAACCTGCCCGCTTGTGTGTAGGCGTTTGCCCACCCGTCGCGGTTTGGGTGTTGCATTTGGTTCAGTACAGCTGTTACTGCGTTGGCATGTCTCAGCACATCGAACGGATCAATCCAGGAGAATCCTAGCATGTTATTTATGGCATGGATGCCGCAGAATCCGAGTTGCTGTGTCTGGCGGTAGCTTGTGTTTGAGAGCCCGGGGGGGTAGTGTAGTGGCTGTGGACGGGTCGGATTGGCGGATTGGGCTGTTGTTTGGCGGACAGCTGGCCGGGTCTCCCAGGCCCCCCGTAGGGGTGGTGACCTTGTGGGACCCGGAAGTGGGGTGTGTGCCATGGTGGAGTGGGGTGCACTTGTGAGCCACAGGGCAGCCTGCCCCATGGAGGCCGAGCCAGTGACCATAGTCGGAACCCATGCTTGCAGGGCGGTGACCGGCTGGTGGTCTGTGCAGAGAGATGGGAGGTGTGTGTACATTGCACACAAGGTGATTAGCATGGCTACTGTGCCTATGACGGCATTTCTGTATGGCCATATGGCTGGTGCATGCCGGCGGGCCAGGTGTGCGCTGTACAGGAGCATTGCCAGGGCCAGAATAGTGCCGTCAGTTGCAATTGTTAGTGCGGCGATCCCGAGTGGGATGGCGGCTGCACTGTAGAAAAGCATAAGGAAGCAGAATGGAGTCATAGCGAGGCTGATGCAGAGCGGTCCAATAAGTAGAGTGGTCAGCGCAGCCCCATTGGCATACAGCTCTGTTGCCGCTGTCGTCGTGTGTGTTTTCCTGCCAGCAGCACGTAGGTGTTTCAAGAGCAGGAAGGCAAGCATGACAGTAGCTAGTGCCGTTGTGCCAATTATGAGAGCATTCAGTGTAAGTCGTGTGCACGTCGCTGCCCATACTAGGAATTGCTTTAGGGGGGTGGAGAGTCGGCTGCATGTGCCTAGGAATAGCTTCAGCGTCAGTGAGTGCCCTTGGTATGCAGCTCGCACCAGCCCATTTCCCATCCAATGTGCTAGGGTTATCATCGAAATATGAGCACAGAGTGAGTACCAGTCATGTTCAGCCTTACACACAACCACTGGGTACGGCCCAATCAGACTCTCTCCGCAAGCAAGCGCAATCTCAGTAGTAAACCGCATGCTGTCCATCCAGGCGCTCCTGGCGGTCTTCATTGAATCACTTAATACCACCCTTATAAGCTTAACGTGACGCGACATACTCTCAGTATTGCAGCTGGTGGTGCCGGCTAGTCGTGTCACACTGTGAAGGCCCTCGTGGGCCACTTGCAGTGTACTCTCGACGTGGCGGGCAATGGCGAGCCGTTGGAGTCTAGGCAGCCTCTGACTGCCGATGGCAGTTAAAGCTATACGACTGTATTGTTTTCCAAGGGTATGTGTGCTTGTTTTTAAGTCCTGTCGGTGCAGAGTGGAGGTGTTTTCTGGATCTTTGTTGTGGGTCCCCCTTTCCTCAGTGGTATTATTAGCACGTTGTGTTAAGTATTGAGAGCATGAATGGCTAATTTGGGGTTGAAACTTCTTGTCCAACTTGGGCGAGGTGTGGGAATTTTTCTTGTGTTGGAGCCCTTGTTTCTCAAATTCACTGCTGCGTTCTTGGTGTATTTGATCATCCGGAGTTGTCTGTGAGGCTGCGTCCGGGCAGGCTCCCAGGTCGAGTCCATTGTTTGCCGCTCCCTGCCCTGCCTGCCGCTCCCTGCCCTGCTTGGCGAGAATGTCGCAAGTGCCTAGTATTATCAGCACCAGCATCAGCCAGCCCCTGATTCCTTTGGTCCAGCGTCCCGCCTTCGCTGGCATGTGTCGCGATCCCTGCTTCTTGCCCTCCACGATAGCACCGTTTGTGATAGTCTGAGTGTCAGCCGCCGAGCAAGGTGCCGTTCTGGTGGGTACACAATTGCCGTCACGGTGCAGCGAGGGACTGACGGATCGGCAAAAGGCTTTGCACACAGTGGTCCCCTTGCTCGTTTGGGCTTTAAATAGAACGTCCATATTCTGCTGCGGCATGCACAGCTCCTATGTTCGCCTATTTCACTTGTTCAGAAATTCAAACCGAGCTCGTTGGTGTATGTTGGGCGTAGTGTAGCAGTATGTATCTATATTAGTTAGTGTTAGTGCTGGTGTGTGCATGTGTGCATGTGTGCGTATGTATGTGTGAGTAGTGTGAGTAGTGTGCGTGTGTGCGTATGTGCTATGTGTGTGTAGTGTGTGTAGGGTGTGTTTGGGTGCATTTACCTGGGCAGCGGTGCTCAAGGAGGCAGCAATGGAGGCCACATCTTTTCCTGCGAGTTATGCCTACATGTTAAATACATTAATTATCAGGTGCGGGTAGCACGACTCACCTACATACACGTCACAAAACTGCACTGTCTTCAGATTGGTCAGGCTCTCCATTTTAATGATCAATGGCTTTACTAGGGTATGGAGAACGAGAGCTCCTTGTCTGGGCTGCCACCAAGTTCCATTCCATGGGAAACGGCCCCCCGTGAATACCGCCATGGGGGCCACCACCACTGCTGACACCTGGCTGGGCCCTCGTCTTCGGGCCGTGTCATGCACAGCAAGGGCACGGCCTTGCTTGATGATGCCAGCCCAATCCATCACGTGTATAGGGCTCCAGGTTCCACCCTGTGCTACCTGCGCGTACAGAGATGTCAGCAAGTGCTGGGATCAGAGTTACTCTGGATCGGAGTACCCACTGAGGAGCTGGGGCTCCCAGAAGACGCGGCAGGCTGTACGCCAAGGAGCAAGTAACCATTCTTAGCCATGCTGGGCACCTGCAGGACAACCGCAATATTTACATGTGAAATGTAGAGTGAGTATAGTGAGTAGGCCAAGTACCAACCTGAGGCCACGGAACGTTGGTGACCTGCTCCAAGAAGTCAGGGCCAACCTCAAGGGCCTGATATGCCATGATAGTTGGCTTGGGTGTAGCCAACGCTGGCTTGGGTGTAGCCAACATAGCGGCCGGCGCAGCTGCTGCTACACCCGCTGCTGCTACACTACGTGATGGGGTGATGGTGGTGGCCATGGCCCGCCTAACCTGTGGCTTACCCGGGACTGGCGTACCCACGACTGGTGTACCTGGGCCCGGGCCCGGGGCCCCAGGGTGCCCAGGAGTGGAAACTCCAACCCCGGACCCCTGCCCCTGCCCAGCTAGCCCAGCTAGCCCAGCCCGGCCCGCAATGTCCTCAATGTCCCGCACTTCTTTGAAATTGCATATGCCCGCAGAGTTGAGACTGCAGATGTGGCATCTAGGCTTTCTTTCCGTGCACACAACCTGCAGGGAATGAATGTCAAGACCTTGCGTTGGTGTATGATTAGTATGATTACCCACTTACCTTGCCAAACGTTATGAGTTGGTTGTGAAGGTTATACAAGTCCTCCTCGAGCAAGCCCATATGATTCAAGAGCCCGGACATGGCCTCGTTGGCCTTGTCCTGAGAAAGGTTGGGGCTCAGGACTGAAAGCCTGGTCATGATCCGTTGCACGTTGACATCTACCGGAAGCTCCTGCTTAAGGATGTTAACCGAGGCTCACACACAAAAGCTCATAAAAGCAATACCTGTCGACCTAGCTGCAACAGCTTGATACACCCGGCCGTTTTGGGCCCTACATTCCTGAACGATGTCAAGTACCTGTGGAAGAGGGTTAGCATGTGCCCCCAACCCAACCCAACAAAAAAAACAGAGGCGCACCATATCACCACTTCATCTGGCATAGAGCGGAGCCATTCTAGCCCAATTGAATGAACCGGCGGTGCATTGTCCCAGTCCTGAACCAAGCTGCCGTCCTCCAGCACTAAGGATGGAGATTTTGCCACCCACAGGTACGTGGTCACCCGGTATGCCTCACTGCCCCTGCAGGTGCTACAGGTGCTCAGTAGATATGCTAGATATGCTAACCCAGCAAGGCCACAGACAAGAGCACTTACAAGCCGTGCAGCAGCATGCGCAACTTCTCTGTTTGAGTCACGTCTGGCTGCTTGCTGGAGGTGCCCTCGTTGCGTTTGGGATGCAGCTCCTGCTCCACAATTTGAGAATGGTTGAACATGCTACTGTCTGCCCTATTGCAGCGGTCATAGCTGGCTGCCACGCCCAGCAGGGCTGGTCCCGAATCAGAATCGTGAGTCATCTGAGTAAAATGATTGGTCAGTCTCGAACCGCTAACCTAACCCCATGACAGGCATACCTGAGCGCAGACTCCCCCCAGAAGGGCATCCAGCACACTTGCATTCCACCTGCATTCCGCACTTGTTTGTGATCATGCAGCTTTGACTTGTCTCACCTTGCCTGCAGTTACAGCAGTCCCCCCAACCAGCCCACACAACTGCACAACCGACTAAACTGACCTTGGCGTGGCCGAGAATGAGCCCACCATCATATCCAAATAATGCGGCAGAAGGTGGAGCAGAGCGGCCCAGTGTACCTCCTGCGAGAAGTCCTCACCAATGGAGGGGTAAGCGGCGTCCCCATTTGCCAAAGCCCCATTTGCCAAAGTGCCCAAGGGCACGGAGTCGGATGCAGCATTCCCCTCTCGTTGATATGCCTGAACCTGGTCGGCCGCTGATACTGCATTTTTTCCATGTTTACACCGTGCAGCAACAGCGACCAGTACACGGGCTACAGAATAGATTCATAAAAGTTGGTTACTTGGCGCTGGGGGCATATCTAGTGTATGGCCTCTTTGTACCTGTAACTTCAAGCTTAGTCTCTCCAAGCTTTGTCTCGCCCATCCCAAGCTTGCTAGTACTGTCCGTTGGGCCATGCGAGCCGGTACCTGCATACCAGAAGGTCAGTAAAACAATGTATAGCTGATGCCATTGTAGCCATTGCACACATAGTATACCTTTGGCTTGCCCCAATGGGCCTGAGCTTGCGCCCTCCTGGTGGGCTGCTGCCTCGGGTCCCCGGCTCAGTTTGTGTGAAAAGAAATGGGTGGCTATGGACGACATCCCCGTCACTCCGAGGACTCCCGGCTGGGGCATGCCGGGCTGGGGCATGCCGGGCTGGGGCACGCCGGGCTGGGGCACGCTGGGCTGGGGCGCGCCGGGCTGGGGCACTTCGGCAGTGCGCCCCCCAGAGGCAGGTAGGGGAACGGCTTGCGGACGTGGGCATGTAATGGCTGAGACTCTGGGAATCCCCCGGGCCCATAATCTTCACGGTTGGGCTCTAGCTGTGGACGCAGCCCTTTGCTCCCAATCCTGGGACGCGAAAAGAATCTAGCAGCTTGCGCAGACATTCCAGATGGTAGTGGTACATCGGTAAGTTGTGCGTGCTGTGTAAAAAGCGTGAAGACGTTTCAGGGGTGAAGAGAAATTGAACGTACCTGGCTTTGCGCAACGTCCATCCCAGGTGGGGCACTCAGAGGGGCCGCGGGCGGGATGTCCCTGAGATTCCCTCCTGCAGCCGCAGCAACATGCACACATGCATGAGGGACAGGCCATACAGCGACATAGCAAAGATCACAAGCAACATACCAAGTGCTGGTACAGCGTGGGATATTGAGGTGCACATAATGTGGGCCTGTAAGGTAGGAGGTGTGGGGATAATGTTGGGATACAGAGGACCGATATGACAGAATACACTTGCAAATATCACTTGCATATATCTGGTGAAGGGCACACCGCATGGCACACCACCTGGCCAGGAGATAGGGCTGGTAGGGCTGCAGCAGATTGCATACCTGTGGTGCCGGCCCCGGTCCAGGCACAGGAGAGCGTGTCGCCACCAAATGCAGCCGAAGCTGCTCCAAGCCAGTGCCCGCTATCACTCGGGGAAAGCCGCTCATCCGAATCTGGTCCGAAGTTGGTCCGAAGATCTGTCCGAAACCTGATCCGAAGCCTGGTCCGAAAGACCATCCGAAGCTGGTCCGAGTTCCTGTCCGAAAGACCCCACCCCTGTCCGAAGTTTTTGTCTCCGAAGCTGGTCCGAAGTCGGTCCGAATCTGGTCCGAATAGCATCCGAATTACAAGTATTTCGGACACTTTTGTCGGATGCCAAGATTCGGACGCAATGTTCGGACCAGACCGGCCATCCGAATGGCAATTCGGACGCGCCCAGCCCCATTTCGGACACGCCCAGCTGTTGATTCGGACGCACCCATCCCCATTTCGGACATGCCCAGGCGTCAATTTGGGCACGCCCAACACCATTTCGGACGCCGCCACCACCCGCTGCTGCCCAGTGCCCCGCCTGCTGCGCTTTTGTGGTGTCTACAGACACCGTTGCATGTCCTGTCATGCCCTTGTCATGTAGCAGCGGCTCCCCTGCCCTTGTTCAACCCTGTACACATACCCTTTTTGCTTGCTCCTGGGTCCCTTTGGCTACCTCGTCGCGCTCCTCGGCCCTACACATGCGCCTCCATGTTTGCGCACATATCACCTGCATACACAGCACCACCGGCGTTGCAAGAGGCATGGTGACAAGCCTTTCCCCGAGATACATGCTGTATCTCACATGCTGTATACATGCCCTGTCCGTTGAGCTGCCCACTGCACACATGTCTTGGTGCTCCTTTTCATGTGGATTGCATCACGAAATCTGACTTACCACCAAAACGCAAAAGCGCCATTGCCAGCAGCACATGCACCGATGCCGAGACGAAGGTTGACATGAGAATAGGGCGGCCGGGGAATTGCAAGCAGATATTTGCATGCATAAGCAATTGCAAACTATTAGGACCCCGTGCGAAAGCGCAGGCAGGGCAGACGAATGGTTGTTGACCGCGACAGGAAAACACTGCTGTAGACGTTTTGAGCTGATACAATGCGAGTTCTCAGTCAAAAACTTACATTCTTGGGCCTTGAGCCTGTTTGGCCTTGAATTTCGTGCAGGTCGGCGAAGGTCAGCGACAAATCCTCCACTTTGACCAAGTTTGTAGCACCTCCGCCAACCCCTCAGGCATGCTCGCAAGCTTGTGTCTAACATAGTTGCTATGAAATAGCATCGTGCAGTATCATAGAGGGTTTGAGAACGTGGAACACTGCATGCCGATATCGCTTGCAACAGAGATAGGCTGTAACAGGCTAGCGATACATTTAACAACTTGTTAGTATTAAATCTGTAGTGTATAGTATGAGTCTTATAAGAGAGTCATACTATTAAGTTGAGAAGCTGAATGTCGGGTCTCCCCATGCAGCAGCGCTGCCCCATTGCGCATGCCAGCTCGCCTCCCTTCTGGTAAAGCCATTGCTAGGACGCTTAATCCAATGTATGCGGCTGCGTCGGATGCGGGCATGGGATGCATGTGCCTGCCGCGCAGATGGGGCCACACAAGCAGGCCACGCCCAGAAACACACTTCCCCACAGCATACGCACACAGGACACGCCCCGCTGGGCTGCCAGCTTGAAGACACGCACAGTTGGCCATCGTGCTGTGTTAGGCCAAGCGATGGGCGCTGGTTGCGTCGGATGCGGGCATGGATGGGATGCATGTGCCTGCCGCTCAGGTGGGGCCACACAAGCAGGCCACGCCCGGAAACACAGTTTCCCACAGCGCACACACACAGAACACGCCCCGCTGGGCTGCCAGCTTGAAGACACGCACAGTTGGCCATTGCGCTGTGTTGAGTCAAGCATTGGGCGCTGGTTATGTCCGATGCGGGCATGGGATGCATGTGCCTGCCGCTCAGGTGGGGCCACACAAGCAGGCCACGCCCGGAAACACACTTCCCCACAGCATACGCACACAGGACACGCCCCGCTGGGCTGCCAGCTTGAAGACACGCACAGTTGGCCATCGTGCTGTGTTAGGCCAAGCGATGGGCGCTGGTTGCGTCGGATGCGGGCATGGATGGGATGCATGTGCCTGCCGCTCAGGTGGGGCCACACAAGCAGGCCACGCCCGGAAACACAGTTTCCCGCAGCGCACACACACAGAACACGCCCCGCTGGGCTGCCAGCTTGAAGACACGCACAGTTGGCCGTTGCGCTGTGTTGAGTCAAGCATTGGGCGCTGGTTATGTCCGATGCGGGCATGGGATGCATGTGCCTGCCGCGCAGATGGGGCCACACAAGCAGGCCACGCCCGGAAACACAGTTTCCCACAGCATACGCACACAGGACACGCCCCGCTGGGCTGCCAGCTTGAAGACACGCACAGTTGGCCATCGTGCTGTGTTAGGCCAAGCGATGGGCGCTGGTTGCGTCGGATGCGGGCATGGATGGGATGCATGTGCCTGCCGCTCAGGTGGGGCCACACAAGCAGGCCACGCCCGGAAACACAGTTTCCCACAGCGCACACACACAGAACACGCCCCGCTGGGCTGCCAGCTTGAAGACACGCACAGTTGGCCATCGTGCTGTGTTAGGCCAAGCGATGGGCGCTGGTTGCGTCGGATGCGGGCATGGATGGGATGCATGTGCCTGCCGCTCAGGTGGGGCCACACAAGCAGGCCACGCCCGGAAACACAGTTTCCCGCAGCGCACACACACAGAACACGCCCCGCTGGGCTGCCAGCTTGAAGACACGCACAGTTGGCCATTGCGCTGTGTTGAGTCAAGCATTGGGCGCTGGTTATGTCCGATGCGGGCATGGGATGCATGTGCCTGCCGCTCAGGTGGGGCCACACAAGCAGGCCACGCCCGGAAACACAGTTTCCCACAGCGCACACACACAGAACACGCCCCGCTGGGCTGCCAGCTTGAAGACACGCACAGTTGGCCATCGTGCTGTGTTAGGCCAAGCATTGGGCGCTGGTTATGTCGGATGCGGGCATGGATGGGATGCATGTGCCTGCCGCTCAGGTGGGGCCACACAAGCAGGCCACGCCCGGAAACACAGTTTCCCACAGCGCACACACACACAGAACACACCCTGTTGGGCTGCCCGCGTGGAGACACACGCAGTTGGGCATTGCGCTGTGTTGAGTCAAGCATTGGGCGCTGGTTATGTCCGATGCGGGCATGGGATGCATGTGCCTGCCGCTCAGGTGGGGCCACACAAGCAGGCCACGCCCAGAAACACACTTCCCCACAGCATACGCACACAGAACACGCCCCGCTGGGCTGCCAGCTTGAAGACACGCACAGTTGGCCATCGTGCTGTGTTAGGCCAAGCGATGGGCGCTGGTTGCGTCGGATGCGGGCATGGATGGGATGCATGTGCCTGCCGCTCAGGTGGGGCCACACAAGCAGGCCACGCCCGGAAACACAGTTTCCCACAGCGCACACACACAGAACACGCCCCGCTGGGCTGCCAGCTTGAAGACACGCACAGTTGGGCATTGCGAAGCGTTGAGCCAAGCATTGGGCACTTGTTATGTCCGATGCGGGCATGGGATGCATGTGCCTGCCGCTCAGGTGGGGCCACACAAGCAGGCCACGCCCAGAAACACTCTTCCCCACAGCATACGCACACAGAACACACCCCGTTGGGCTGCCCGCGTGGAGACACACGCAGTTGGGCATTGTGCTGTGTTGGGCCAAGTGACAAACAACAAGCACCCCGCCCACGCCCACAGCATTGCCCTTGCTCACACCCTTGCACTTGCCCCTGCCCCTGTACACGCAAACGCGCACGCATGCACGCAAGCACGCACGCACACACGCACACAGGTGCACACCCACGCGCACGCACACGCACACACGCCCGCACAAGCGTGCACACACACCCACAAATGCACAAGCTCATGCTCATGTACGCACATACGCGTGCGCGTCAATACACACGCACCTCGTGTACACACGAGCACACGCATACACAAGCCCACATATGCACACACACACACATACTGTCCTACGCGTAATGTTTTCCTTGTGCTCTTTAACACACACACACACACACATGCGCACACACACACACACACACACACACACACACACACACACACACACACACACACACACACACACACGCCTTTGGCAGAAGGTACGCTGGGAATGGTGACACTTTGAGACGCTGTGGCGGTTGGCCATTGACGCAGTGCCGCTGCCGGGAAACTCGCATACGCCGTTGGCTCGCCGTGAGCCATGCGGCTGTGGGCAGCACGGCCATGGGGGCGCCGCGGCGGAGGCACACGCCGCCGCCGCGCCCACGCCACGGCAGCACCACTTCTGGGATTGCGCGGTGGCGAAGGCCGTTGTGGCGCAGATTAACGCACACAACCCCGGTCCGGCTCCCATCAGCCAAGCCCAGCTGTGGCTGGTCCAGGCGCCGCCGGGTTTTCAGCAGTGTGTTTGGGACATGGTGGTGATGGACACGCCTGCGAGTGGATTGCCTCTTTAATGTCTACTATCAATAGCTACTCGGCATTAGGTGAGGTGTGAGCATCAGGGGATAAAGAATTCGAGGTGTACGCGACGAACGGAAAACCCACCGGGGTCGATGGGTTTTTTTCGTTTCGCACACAAGCCGTATTCCTCAATTCTTATTGTCTGTACCACTTTATAGAGCCAAACTGTATTCGTTTGTCATCAACAATGCATCCAACACCAGCCGCAGACTGTGCGAGGAGGGATTGATTTCGAACTTAGCTGGCAGACCTCACTAGAATGACTGTCTTCTCCAAGTTCGGTTGCCTTGGTAACCCCACTCAAATGCTACATGAGCTTGGTCGGGCAGTGGAGCGTGCGCGGCATTGGAAGTCCACTTTCAAGCGGCAATTCTTCCTCGCGGCAGTTTCGCTGGGGAAGTGTGAGCCCGGCAGCCAGCTGGTGGTCTACAAGGATGGCGTGGAGTACATCGGCACCCTGCCCGCAACAGCAAAGCCGTTCCTGCTCTTCGGCACGACGTTTGTCCCCAGCAGGCCGCGGGGGGCGCCGGCGCCCGAGGTGGGCAGCAGAGGACACTGTGACCAGTCCAGCTGCAGACACTTAGGCACCCCCTTAAATGTACTGCTGTTTACGCAGAACCCCCCCGTGCCAGTGACCTTGATGGAGCTCACGGGGTCCAAGTCAAAGCCCGAGCGGGCATGCGACTACGTGCGGGAGGGCGGCGCCCTGCTGGTGCAGGAAATCATGGCGGGGCAAGAGGGGTGGCTGCAGGCAGACCTGAGCGGCAAGGCAAGAATGCTGCTGGAGATTGCCGCACTGGAGGGCGCTCCCACACCGGGCACCCTCGCAGCAAACAACCCCACTTACAACTACGCGGTCCGCGCTTTTGAGGATGCCGCACAGGTGCGAAAGGCTTCCCGGTGATTACAGGTGCTGCCCAACTACGGCCATGTTGTACTGCTCCTGACCCACGTCCTCCGATAGATTATGATGGCCACTCACACACTTAACCATGCAGGAGCTGACCAACAAGGCCGTGGCGCAGCAGCTGGCAGAGGAGCGGGCACAGGCACAGCAGCTGGCAGAGGCGCAGGCGCAGGTGCAGCAGCTGGCAGAGGCGCGGGCGCAGGCGCAGCAGCTGGCAGAGGTGCAGGCGCAGGTGCAGCAGCTGGCAGAGGCGCAGGCGCAGGCGCCGGTGGTACAGGGGTGGTCACCCGAAGACCAACAGCCTGGCGGCTCGGCTGGGCCCGCGGAGTACGTGCCGGCTACAGAGCTCACTGAGGCGGGCAGTGATGCCGGCACCGACACGACACAGGACACAAAGCAGCTCGGCGCCGCCAGTACCCGCACCAGCGAGCCGCCTGCACGTCGCGTACCTGCTTCTTTGACCCAGCAGCGTATGGCTGGGGAGGTCAGCAACAGTGGCGCAAGTGGTGACACATGTGGGCGCACGGTAGCAGTCAGCGGCATAGATGGCAGCTCGAGTGGGCACGCAGGGGCCAGCAGCGGCGCAGCCAGTGGTTCGCTGCCGGTGAGTGGTCATATGATGTGTGGGTGCACGGGGCGAGGATCCGGTAGCATGCATGCACTAACTGCACGATCCGCTCTCATGCATACAGGCACCACCGGCCAGGGCAGCGCAGAGGAGCAGTGCGCGGTTGGCCGCACCGCGTGGTCAACACAATGTAACTGGACCGGTGAGAGGGCATGCATCCCCTGACAGCTAGAACGGCGGGCGGGGCAGGGCGGGGCGGGGCGGGGCGAGGCGGGGCGGGGCGGGGCCGGGTGGCGGGGCGGCCACATTGGGAAGGTGAATATGCTTGTCAATTAGGTTGTGTGGGAAATAGAACAGGTTCATCAGTGTGGCGGCAAGACAAACCAAGTTGACACGCGCTGTCACTCGTCTGGGTTCTGTTGTTGCACCCTAGCATTCTTACGGCTTCGTCGTCAGGGTAAAAGCTTGTCCCCTTGACATATGAACAGTTTGTGTGGCGAGGTTGTCATGACCAGGGACTGGAGCGAGATCGGAGATGGGCCAGGGCGGGCCCCCTGACACCTCAGCACTGTTTAGTCCAGAAGTTCCCGGTTCTAATTAAGCCTACTTTTTGGTGGTAGTTGCGACATCATTATCTGACACCGTGCGGAAGTGAAGGTGGGGGTGGGTGGGGGCAGCAGTTGTTTGTTTGCTGCAATCACACGTCCATGGACGCAACTCTAAACTGCTGGTTCTACGGACTGAAACTGTGTGAGAATCAAGAAGCCACTAGCAAAGCTTAAAGTTACAGGAATTACTATGTTGGCGGGCGGCCCTCCTTTGGGCCGGCCATCCGAATCAATCGGCCTGTCCGAAATGGGCCGCCCAGGCCTCTGGGCTGGGCGCCCAGACTGCCCCTCCCATCCGAACCTCCCGGTCCGAACTTTTCGGACCGGCTTCGGACCAGCTTCGGACCAGGTTCGGACGTCAAACCCCGGTTTCGGACGCCTTGGTTTTCCCCGAGTGTATCAACTCCTGGTTGCTGGGCTTGGAGATGATAGTCATTCCCAATTGCAGAGGAAAAGATTCTCTGATGTTGGGGATTAAGTTTTCCAGGAGCTTAACGTCATCAGTCATGAGGTTGTCAGGAACATGCAACAACACTTCATGGCCATCGACGCGCTCCAGGTTTGGTGCCAAATGCTCAACAGCAAGTAGGGCCAGAAGATACAAGTCTCGGGTGGAAAAGTGGATTTGCTGGGCACAGGCCTGGTGTTGAAGAGCCTTACTTGCATATTTCTCTAGCTTTTTGCTCGATCAAGTTCATGTCATATTTGCCTTTCATCAAAGATAATAGCAGCAATTTGTTGAGACCCTCTCCAAAGCATAAGTAATGGAGGCCAGGGGCGGCTCGTGCGCGGTCCATAGCCCAGCCACAGCTAGTGGCCAGGTCAAACAATGGTGAATCTTGCACGTAAGCATGGCCCTGCGTCCATTCCATGCAAAATTTTTCATTCAAAGCATTAACGGTGGCTCGGTGGCTCACGTGGCTTACATACTTACCCGGCCCACAAATAGAAAGTTGATGTTGAGTGCATCGCCGGGGACACATAACACAGGTGCAGCTCCACTAGCTCCACTATCAGCCTACAAGCAGACATTGGACATGTTTGGTCAGTCAGTAGTGATCGCGTAGATAAAGTGCTCCCTAGGGGTTGGACCTCACAGACCTTACCTCGCCCTCGGCTCCACTGAGCCAGGAAGCTAGCCATGGGCTCCATCTCCAAACCCCTGATTCGCTCGGCATTCTTTGGCATAGCAAGTACAGAAAGCCATGCCCTGGGAGGCACGGGCTCTCCTGCCCCTGTCCCGAGAGCCCCTGTCCCTTGGGGACCGAGCCTTCCTTCAGCCAACATTTTGCCTATAGTGCTGGGGCAGGTTTGTCCAGTGGCAGAACACTGGGCACCAGGACCTCCAGATGCCCCTGTCGACCCAAGAGGGGCAAGTATGAGCTGAGAGGCTTCCTCCACCGCGAGTAAGCATGTAACGACTGCACATTCCAGGGCCTGCTGCTGGGACACATGGCCTGTGAAGTTCGTCAACACCTGCAGTACCTCCCTTGCTGCCGATTGGCCCACATAGTGCAGGGCGGTGTTGATATCCTGGCCCATTCCTTGCACATTGCGAATAGCATCATTCATAGAGATTGGAAGAGTCGAGGAGGAAGTTGTGGCATGCCAGGCTGCAGCTAGAGCTGTCTCCGCAGCCGTGGCGGCCTGGAACAGCTGAGGCAACTGCGTAGGCTGCGCAAGGTTCTGCGGGAGTGCACAGGAGATTGTTGTTCCCAACAGCCGTGATATTGGACCATCATATTGAATGGACCATCACATTTCAATAACTTACGCGCATTGAGTTGAACAGAGCTGGTGATGGTAAAAGACCCAGTATACCGTCATTCTCCGAACCTGCCAAAACTCCCGGAGCCAACATAGCCCTGACAGCAGCCTCTGCTAATGTGTCATGTATGCCGTTGAGAATATGGCTGGCTGCAGCCGTTTCTGGATCAGTAGAGCTAGACAAGCCCCCATGTGAGGAAGACACCCATTTCTCAGCCACATACAAAGAAAGCCCAAAAGCCTCAAGCAACCTTGACCTTAGCTTGCAATGTGCCTCTTCCCAGGCGGCTACAGCACTCTGCGGGTGTGGGTATTGTCGGGACAAAAAGGGCAAGGTGGGCTTACACTCTATACACTTTTGTCCGGCAGCGTGTAGTGTCCACTAGCAACAATCTCCCGTGTACATGCGCGCTGCGGGGGGAGTGCGGGGAGACTGCGGGGAGACTGCGAGGAGGCACGGGGGAGCACAGGGCGCTGAGTCGGACGACAATGACACACCCATTGAGGAGCTTGCGCGAGTGCTATGCGCGTGATTGGCAGCGGGCGCTGTGCTGGCAGTTGCTGGCTAAGGCATCTTTAGTGGTCGCATGGCGGTGCTAGTGGGCTTGGTTTGCAATGAGAGCGCGCTTGCTTTGCTGTAGGCAAGTGTGTGGCTGGACCCAGGCGCACAATGGCTGGCGGTGGATAAATATTTAGCAGCCCTCCCAAACTTTAATAAAACGAAACCTTTTTGGCAGTACGGTATGTTTCTACCCCCTCTACCCCCCAGAACAGCAGCGCCGTCCCTGACGTCTCCGAGGCCAGGGCATGAGACGGCACTGGCACTGGAAAGCAACAGTACAGTACACCCCCCGCTCCTGCGCCCCGCCCCCTGCGCCCCGCCCCCACCCCCGCCCCCGCCCCCGCCCCCCGCCCCCAGCCCGAGCCCGAGCCCCCGCCCCCAGCCCGAGCCCGAGCCCGAGCCCGAGCCCGAGCCCGAGCCCGAGCCCGAGCCCGAGCCCGAGCCCGAGCCCGAGCCCGAGCCCGAGCCCGAGCCCGAGCCAGCCCAGCCCAGCCCAGCCCAGCCCAGCCCAGCCCAGGCCAGCCTAGCCCAACCCCCCGCCCCGCCCCGCCCCCACCCCCGCCGGCTCTGCCCCGCTACTGCCCCGCCCCCGGTCTCCCAAACCCCAGTAGTCGCAGCTACAGTAGTCCCAATCCCAGCAGTCCCAGCAGTCCCAGCAGTCCCAGCAGTCCCATACGTTCCAGTAGTAACGCCTGGTAATTGCTCATCTGCATAAGCCGTGATAACGGACTGTACGTGACTGAGTTTAAGAGGCAACGGCTGAACATGTGCGAGCGGACTCGTCTAGCGAGCGATGCTAACAGATTTTTTCAAGCATAAAGATATCCTGACTTACAGAGGGAGGGGCCGACAAGGACGCTGGCAGCCTCCCGAAGACCTCGGCCTCTGTGAGCGAAAAAGGAAGAACAAGCGTGAAGCCTGCATCCTGCAAATTCAGCTACTAGAGCAGGCGACTAGTCGCTGAAGGCGCTAGAGAACAATCACTAGACGCACCCGTCCGCATTGTCGCAAACTCGACTGTCTCATTCCACCCTCTATGTGCAGTGCCATCTCCAGCTGACAGCGGCCCTCTTTGGCTTGGGGGCAACCGGCTCGGAAAAGAACCCATTCTGGCGGACTTCTAAGGAAGACTTCAATTGTAGGCCAATGTATCTGTTTGAGTAGTTTATGGGATAGTTGTTCTGGTTGTTGTGTGCTTGGGGCTCTATTCTCGCTGGCCTGGACAGTCGGGCACTCTGTGGCCCAGGGCGGGCGGATTGTGCTCACCCACTCCAAAATCGCCGAAACTGTGGACTTGGGGTCGGTAACATGAACTTGTGGACTTGGCTATAATCCCAGCAGTAAACTGACATACCGTGTCTACGCTGCCGTAGACTCAAAACCCAATGTGACGCAAAACACTGCACCGTGCGACATCATCGTAACGGCGGCTGCAGCTGGTTGCAACTATGTGAGCCCAAATGCGGCAACCTCCCAGCACAAAACTCCAATGAACACCGAGCCACGCGTAGTGTTACAAGCCAGCTGGCTGAAACACAGCCAAAGCACAAGTAGACAGCCAAATGCACACGCATGCACATGAAGCTTGACCGCCCCCCACCCACTACACCCACCCAGGTCTCCATGTCCACGTGAGGTGCTCAGACAAGGCTGAGGTGCTCACATACGTCTGAGATGCTCACATAGGTCTAAGGTACTCTCATAGCACCTCCCACAGCCATCTCCCACATCATGTCCAACTGCGCTTGCCCCCCATGGACCCTCTACAAAGCTCCGGCCACCAGTACACAGCTCACACACACAGAATGATACATAAGTCACATGTTCCGCTGCCAGGTTCAGTGCCAGGTTTAGTGCCAGGTTTATGTGCGGGGTTCTGTGCTGAGCCTCTCTGCCTCTCACATGCTGTCATGCAAATCACTCATGCAAATCACAAACAGCTATCCGCACTCAGATGCCAAGTGATAGCCCATCTTGCCTAAGTCCCCCTTCATACCCCTGGGCCCTTACGGGCGTTGACGTTTGGCGTGGGGTGCCAATGCCAAACCTAATGGCACCGCCCCCTCGAGTTTCCGTCTGCCCCGCCACTCTAGCCCGTGCGTTGTCCTACCATCCTCCTCCCCTTTTGATGGGCCGGGTGTTGGTCCCGGCGCCTCGTCCTCCACCTCAACGGCTGACCATTGGGTTGACCGTTGTTCCTCCGGGGCGGCCCGGCCACGCTTAGTTGGCGCAGCGGGTGGCTCCTGGGCCCATGTGGTTGGCTGCAGTAACATCCCGTCATCAGCAGTACTGATCGCCGTCGACGGGCAGGTGGTCCTTTCGTCCATAGCTGAGGCTGGGAGCCTGCCATCCTGAACAGCGGACCCAGGTGGACACGACAACCTGCCCTCCTCCATCAGAGGCCCAGCCCAACCCTTTCCCCAATAGCAGCCATTGACTGGTTTATTGGCGACCGTGGCGAGTGGCCGGCTTAAGACATCCGCCTCTATCTCTGATATCACGTCGTCAAGTTCACTGTTTGATGTAACACTCTTAACACATGGACTTTCAGCTAGCTTTCGCAAGACCTCCTCGGGTTTTCTCCCGACCGGCCAGTTACTTAATATGTGATGTGATGGCTCGGCGTCTTCGGGTGCTGGGACTGTCCCCTCTGTAACATCCGCATTCATAGTGCCCTTGCACTCCCCTCATGCCCCTTACTTAACAACCAACGCTTATACAATGATGTGTCCGCTCTGTAACGTCCGCATTCTTTATACAATGATGTGGAGCCATCCGCTGCACTATGCAGTAAAGCGTGAGTCTCCCTCCCCACCCCAGGCCGTGCAACCGGTGACTGGTCATGGGCAGCCGCGGCAGCCACAGCCTTCTCCGCGGCTGCTTGGCCCAGTCACTGCCACGCGCCGCGGCAACCCCGGCAACCCCGGCCACTGCGGGTTACCCCGCTCATACCGCGTGCTCCCGTGAAGATCCCGGGCTGACAGCAGCGCGCAGCAGCGGCAGTCGCCAGCCTTCCGCCCCACCAGCGGCCGTGCAACCGGTGACTGGTCATGGGCAGCCGCGGCAGCCACAGCCTTCGCCGCGACTGCTTGGCCCAGTCACCGCCACGCGCCGCCGCAACCCCGGCCACTCCCGGTTACCCTGCTCATACCGCACGCTCCCGTAAAGATCCCGAGCTGATAGCAGCGCGCAGCAGCGGCAGTCGCCAGCCTCCCTCCCCACCAGCGGCCGTGCAACCGGTGACTGGTCATGGGCAGCCGCGGCAGCCACAGCCTTCGCCGCGACTGCTTGGCCCAGTCACCGCCACGCGCCGCCGCAACCCCGGCCACTCCCGGTTACCCTGCTCATACCGCACGCTCCCGTAAAGATCCCGAGCTGATAGCAGCGCGCAGCAGCGGCAGTCGCCAGCCTCCCTCCCCACCAGCGGCCGTGCAACCGGTGACTGGTCATGGGCAGCCGCGGCAGCCACAGCCTTCGGCGCGGCTGCTTGGCCCAGTCACCGCCACGCACCACCGCAACCCCGGCCACTCCCGGTTACTCTGCTCATACCGTGCACTTCCGTGTAGATCCCGAGCTGACAGCAGCGCCCAGCAGCGGCAGTCGCCAGCCTCCCTCCCCACCCCAGGCCGTGCAACCGGTGACTGGTCATGGGCAGCCGCGGCGAAGTCACCGCCATACGCCGCCGCAACCCCGGCCACTCCCGGTTACTCTGCTCATACCCCGCGCTCCCGTGAACATCCCGAGCTGACAGCAGCGCGCAGCAGAGGCAGTCGCCAGCCTTCCTCCCCACCAGCAACCGTGCAACCGGTAACTGGTCATGGGCAGCCGCGGCAGCCACAGCCTTCGCCGCGGCTGCTTGGCCCAGTCACCGTCACGCGCCGCCGCAACCCCGGCCACTCCCGGTTACCCCCGGTTACCCGCTCATACCGTGAGCTCCCGTGAAGATCCCGGGCTGATAGCAGCGCGCAGCAGCAGCAGTCGCCAGCCTCCCTCCCCACCAGCGGCCGTGCAACCGTGACGGGTTATGGGCAGCCGCGGCAGCCACAGCCTTCGCCGCGGCTGCTTGGCCCAGTCACCTTCATACGCCGCCGCAACCCCGGCCACTCCCGGTTACCCTGCTCATACCCCGCGCTCCCGTGAACATCCCGAGCTGATAGCAGCGCGCAGCAGCGGCAGTCGCCAGCCTCCCTCCCCACCAGCGGCCGTGCAACCGGTGACTGGTCATGGGCAGCCGCGGCCGCAACAGCCTTCACCGCGGCTGCTTGGCCGGTGCCTGGGCCAAGCAGCCGCGGCGAAATCACCGCCACGCGCCACCGCAACCCCGGCCACTCCCGGTTACCCTGCTCATACCCCGCGCTCCCGTGAACATCCCGAGCTGATAGCAGTGCGCAGCAGCGGCAGTCTCCAGCCTCCCTTCCCACCAGCGGCCGTGCAACCGGTGACTGGTCATGGGCAGCCGGGGCAGCCACAGCCTTCGCCGCGGCTGCTTGGCCCAGTCACCGCCATGCGCGGCCGCAACCCCGGCCACTCCCGGTTACCCTGCTCATACCGTGCACTCCCGTGTAGATCCTGGGCTGACAGCAGCGCGTAGTAGCGGCAGTCGCCAGCCTCCCTACCCACCAGCGGCCGTGCATGCAACCGGTGACGGGTCAGGGGCAGCCGCGGCAGCCACAGCCTTCCCCGCGGCTGCTTGGCCCAGTCACCGTCACGCGCCACCGCAACCCCGGCCACTCCCGGTTACCCTGCTCATACCGTGCGCTCCCGTGTAGATCCCGAGCTGACAGCAGCGCCCAGCAGCGACAGTCGCCAGCCTCCCTCCCCACCAGCGGCCGTGCAACCGGTGACTGGTCATGGGCAGCCGCAGCAGCCACAGCCTTCGCCGAGGCTGCTTGGCCCAGTCACCGCCACGCGCCGCCGCAACACCGGCCACTCCCGGTTACCCTGCTCATACCCCGCGCTCCCGTGAACATCCCGAGCTGATAGCAGCGCGCAGCAGCGGCAGTCGCCAGCCTCCCTACCCACCAGCGGCCGTGCAACCGGTGACTGGTCATGGGCAGCCACAGCCTTCGCCACGGCTGCTTGGCCAGGTCACCGCCATGCGCCGCCGCAACCCGGGCCACCCCCGGTTACCCTGCTCATACCCCGCGCTCCCGTGAACATCCCGAGCTGATAGCAGCGCGCAGCAGCGGCAGTCGCCAGCCTCCCTCCCCACCAGCGGCCGTGCAACCGGTGACTGGTCATGGGCAGCCACAGCCTTCGCCACGGCTGCTTGGCCAGGTCACCGCCATGCGCCGCCGCAACCCGGGCCACCCCCGGTTACCCTGTTCATACCCCGCGCTCCCGTGAACATCCCGAGCTGACAGCAGCGCCCAGCAGCGGCAGTCGCCAGCCTCCCTCCCCACCCCAGGCAACCGGTGACTGGTCATGGGCAGCCGCGGCAGCTACAGCCTTCGCCGCGGTTGCTCGGCCGGTGACTGGGCCAAGCAGCCGCGGCGAAGTCACCGCCATACGCCGCCGCAACCCCGGCCACTCCCGGTTACCCTGCTCATACCGCGCGCTCCCGTGAACATCCCGAGCTGACAGCAGCGCGCAGCAGCGGCAGTCGCCAGCCTCCCTCCCCACCAGCGGCCGTGCAACCGGTGACTGGTCATGGGCAGCCACAGCCTTCGCCACGGCTGCTTGGCCAGGTCACCGCCATGCGCCGCCGCAACCCGGGCCACCCCCGGTTACCCTGCTCATACCCCGCGCTCCCGTGAACATCCCGAGCTGATAGCAGCGCGCAGCAGCGGCAGTCGCCAGCCTCCCTCCCCACCAGCGGCCGTGCAACCGGTGACTGGTCATGGGCAGCCGGGGCAGCCACAGCCTTCGCCGCGGCTGCTTGGCCCAGTCACCGCCATGCGCGGCCGCAACCCCGGCCACTCCCGGTTACCCTGCTCATACCGTGCGCTCCCGTGTAGATCCTGGGCTGACAGCAGCGCGTAGCAGCGGCAGTCGCCAGCCTCCCTACCCACCAGCGGCCGTGCATGCAACCGGTGACGGGTCAGGGGCAGCCGCGGCAGCCACAGCCTTCACCGCGGCTGCTTGGCCGGCTGCTTGGCCCAGTCACCGTCACGCGCCACCGCAACCCCGGCCACTCCCGGTTAACCTGCTCATACCGTGCGCTCCCGTGTAGATCCCGAGCTGACAGCAGCGCCCAGCAGCGACAGTCGCCAGCCTCCCTACCCACCCCAGGCAACCGGTGACTGGTCATGGGCAGCCGGGGCAGCCACAGCCTTCGCCGCGGTTGCTTGGCCGGTGACTGGGCCGGTGACTGGGCCAAGCAGCCGCGGCGAAGTCATCGCCATACGCCGCCGCAACCCCGGCCACTCCCGGTTACCCTGCTCATACCCCGCGCTCCCGTGTAAATCCTGGGCTGACAGCAGCGCGTAGCAGCGGCAGTCGCCAGCCTCCCTCCCCACCCCAGGACGTGCATGCAACCGGTGACTGGTCAGGGGCAGCCGCGGCATCCACAGCCTTCACCGCGGCTGCTTGGCCCAGTCACCTTCATACGCCGCCGCAACCCCGGCCACTCCCGGTTACCCTGCTCATACCCCGCGCTCCCGTGAACATCCCGAGCTGATAGCAGCGCGCAGCAGCGGCAGTCGCCAGCCTCCCTCCCCACCGGCGGCCGTGCAACCGGTGACTGGTCATGGGCAGCCGGGGCATCCACAGCCTTCGCCGCGGCTGCTTGGCCCAGTCACCGCCATGCGCCGCCGCAAACCGGGACACTCCCGGTTACCCTGCTCATACCGTGCGCTCCCGTGTAGATCCTGGGCTGACAGCAGCGCGTAGCAGCGGCAGTCATCAGCCTCCCTACCCACCAGGGGCCGTGCATGCAACCGGTGACGGGTCAGGGGCAGCCGCGGCAGCCACAGCCTTCGCCGCGGCTGCTTGGCCCGGTGACTGGGCCAAGCAGCCCAGTCACCGTCACGCGCCGCCGCAACCCCGGCCACTCCCGGTTACCCTGCTCATACCATGCCCTCCCGTGTACATCCCGAGTTGATAGCAGCGCGCAGCAGCGGCAGTCGCCAGCCTCCCTCCCCACCAGCGGCCGTGCAACCGGTGACTGGTCATGGGCAGCCGGGGCAGCCACAGCCTTCACCGCGGCTGCTTGGCCCAGTCACCGCCATGCGCCGCCGCAACCCCGGCCACTCCCGGTTACCCTGCTCATACCCCGCGCTCCCGTGTAGATCCCGAGCTGATAGCAGCGCGCAGCAGCGGCAGTCGCCAGCCTCCCTCCCCACCCCAGGCCGTGCATGCAACCGGTGACTGGTCAGGGGCAGCCGCGGCAGCCACAGCCTTCGCCGCGGCTGCTTGGCCCAGTCACCGCCATGCGCGGCCGCAACCCCGGCCACTCCCGGTTACCCTGCTCATACCGTGCGCTCCCGTGTAGATCCTGGGCTGACAGCAGCGCGTAGCAGCGACAGTCGCCAGCCTCCCTACCCACCAGCGGCCGTGCATGCAACCGGTGACGGGTCAGGGGCAGCCGCGGCAGCCACAGCCTTCACCGCGGCTGCTTGGCCGGCTGCTTGGCCCAGTCACCGTCACGCGCCACCGCAACCCCGGCCACTCCCGGTTACCCTGCTCATACCGTGCGCTCCCGTGTAGATCCCGAGCTGACAGCAGCGCCCAGCAGTCGCCAGCCTTCCGCCCCACCAGCGGCCAGGCAACCGGTGACTGGTCATGGGCAGCCGGGGCAGCCACAGCCTTCGCCGCGGTTGCTTGGCCGGTGACTGGGCCGGTGACTGGGCCAAGCAGCCGCGGCGAAGTCACCGCCATACGCCGCCGCAACCCCGGCCACTCCCGGTTACCCTGCTCATACCGCGCGCTCCCGTGAACATCCCGAGCTGATAGCAGCGTGCAGCAGCGGCAGTCGCCAGCCTCCCTCCCCACCAGCGGCCGTGCAACCGGTGACTGGTCATGGGCAGCCGGGGCAGCCACAGCCTTCGCCGCGGCTGCTTGGCCCAGTCACCGCCATGCGCCGCCGCAACCCCGGCCACTCCCGGTTACCCTGCTCATACCCCGCGCTCCCGTGTAGATCCCGAGCTGATAGCAGCGCGTAGCAGCGGCAGTCGCCAGCCTCCCTCCCCACCCCAGGCCGTGCATGCAACCGGTGACTGGTCAGGGGCAGCCGCGGCAGCCACAGCCTTCACCGCGGCTGCTTGGCCCAGTCACCGCCATGCGCCGCCGCAACCCCGGCCACTCCCGGTTACCCTGCTCATACCCCGCGCTCCCGTGAACATCCCGAGCTGATAGCAGCGCGCAGCAGCGGCAGTCGCCAGCCTCCCTCCCCACCGGCGGCCGTGCAACCGGTGACTGGTCATGGGCAGCCGGGGCATCCACAGCCTTCGCCGCGGCTGCTTGGCCCAGTCACCGCCATGCGCCGCCGCAAACCGGGCCACTCCCGGTTACCCTGCTCATACCCCGCGCTCCCGTGTAGATCCTGGGCTGACAGCAGCGCGTAGCAGCGGCAGTCGCCAGCCTCCCTACCCACCAGGGGCCGTGCATGCAACCGGTGACGGGTCAGGGGCAGCCGCGGCAGCCACAGCCTTCGCCGCGGCTGCTTGGCCCGGTGACTGGGCCAAGCAGCCCAGTCACCGTCACGCGCCGCCGCAACCCCGGCCACTCCCGGTTACCCTGCTCATACCATGCCCTCCCGTGTACATCCCGAGCTGATAGCAGCGCGCAGCAGCGGCAGTCGCCAGCCTCCCTCCCCACCAGCGGCCGTGCAACCGGTGACTGGTCATGGGCAGCCGGGGCAGCCACAGCCTTCACCGCGGCTGCTTGGCCCAGTCACCGCCATGCGCCGCCGCAACCCCGGCCACTCCCGGTTACCCTGCTCATACCCCGCGCTCCCGTGTAGATCCCGAGCTGATAGCAGCGCGCAGCAGCGGCAGTCGCCAGCCTCCCTCCCCACCGGCGGCCGTGCAACCGGTGACTGGTCATGGGCAGCCGCAGCAGCCACAGCCTTCGCCGAGGCTGCTTGGCCCAGTCACCGCCACGCGCCGCCGCATCCCCGGCCACTCCCGGTTACCCTGCTCATACCCCGCGCTCCCGTGAAGATCCCGAGCTGATAGCAGCGCGCAGCAGCAGCAGTCGCCAGCCTTCCGCCGCACCAGCGGCCGTGCAACCAGTGACAGGGTGACGGGTGATGGGCAGCCGGGGCAGCCACAGCCTTCGCCGCGGCTGCTTGGCCCAGTCACCGCCATGCGCCGCCGCAACCCCGGCCACTCCCGGTTACCCTGCTCATACCGTGCGCTCCCGTGAAGATCCCGAGCTGATAGCAGCGCGGAGCAGCGGCAGTCGCCAGCCTCCCTACCCACCCCAGGCAACCGGTGACGGGTCAGGGGCAGCCGCGGCAGCCACAGCCTTCTCCGCGGCTGCTTGGCCCAGTCACTGCCACGCGCCGCCGCAACACCGGCCACTCCCGGTTACCCTGCTCATACCCCGCGCTCCCGTGAACATCCCGAGCTGATAGCAGCGCGCAGCAGCGGCAGTCGCCAGCCTCCCTCCCCACCCCAGGCCGTGCAACCGGTGACTGGTCATGGGCAGCCGCAGCAGCCACAGCCTTCGCCGCGGCTGCTTGGCCCAGTCACCGCCACGCGCCGCCGCAACCCCGGCCACTCCCGGTTACCCTGCTCATACCCCGCGCTCCCGTGAACATCCCGAGCTGATAGCAGCGCGCAGCAGCAGCAGTCGCCAGCCTTCCGCCCCACCAGCGGCCGTGCAACCAGTGACAGGGTGACGGGCGATGGGCAGCCGCGGCAGCCACAGCCTTCGCCGCGGCTGCTTGGCCCAGTCACCGCCACGCACCGCCACAACCCCGGCCACTCCCGGTTACCCTGCTCATACCGTGCGCTCCCGTGAAGATCCCGAGCTGATAGCAGCGCGGAGCAGCGGCAGTCGCCAGCCTCCCTCCCCACCGGCGGCCGTGCAACCGGTGACTGGTCATGGGCAGCCGCGATTACTACTTAATACCCTAACTAACTCTACATACATGTATACAACATAGAGCCATAGGCACTTATTGCTTTTCCTTTGTTTCATAACAAGGCCCATCGCTAATGCCATTCTCATGGGAATTGCGTTATACTAGTTCACTGTTTGAAATCAGGAATTCAAAAGCGTTAGTTTGCACGTTGCAGTGCATCAGTGCAGTTGGGCGATTACGCGAGGTTTGGTGAAGTCATCGTTCGCTATGTGTCTACACTCTGTACTTTGAGCAAGTATTTGAGATTGGGGCTTTGGTGGGGCTGCTTGCATCGGGGGCTTGCGTATTCGTGGGGCGCATGCGTCTGTGTTTCGCACGCACAAGCGAGAGGTTTGCTGGCAGCCCATCCATGCCTCCCATCGCATCTCCCATCGGATGCTTTACGCACAAAAAGCAGGTGTAACGCACAAACCGGTCCTTATAGTGTATGCCGTGGTTAAGTGCCTTCAACGCCATGGATCGCTCCTCACAAGTCAAGTTGCAGATGCGTCTTGCGGCGCCCCGCCTTATGCATAGTGTCAAAATACGCCTAAGCATTTGTGGACCGTATGGCTACACCTACATCCGCACCAGCACGCGCACCAGCACGGGCACCACCGCCCACTCCCAGCAGGCCTGGTTCCCACTCCCAGCAGGTCACCACCCAGCCACGTCAGCATTCAGTCGCCTCCATACCTATCCAAGCTGGTGCCACTCCAGGGCACAAACTAGGCCCCATACAAACCTATACCCCGCCCTCAGAACCTAACATAGCATTGCATACCCGCAGATGACCAGCCCTGACAGCAGCCCCATTTCTGTTCAGGTTATTCAGGTTGGCCCATTGTTTGGTCCTCAGACTTCCACCCTTTCTGGACGTCATCAAAAAAGACCTTAAACCTACTATTGTCACATTCAAATTTCAACCAAAGCCCTACTGGTAGACGCCTGGAGTAGCCTACACTCTGAACCACGGACTTGTACCATTCGGGTTGCCGGGGCATGGACTTCCAGCAGGCCCTATTAGCCCATACAATTTTCTTGACGTAGCTTTCCGGGTCAGCCCGCACGTCGCATATGGGCATCCCTGGATCTTGTAAATGGCTCCTGGGCTGCGGATCCTTTGGTGTTGTTGTCTCTTCTAAGACATCTCCACCAAAACCCTTGGACCGCCGTGTGCTGAAGTCTCTTCCCAATGGTGTACCTCCGGAGTTCAAGGCCTCTTGGCTCCTCACTATGTAGTCCATGTCCTCGGGGTCAACCAAATAGCATTGATATCCCGAACTCCAACGTATGACTACATGGCTGAGCACATCACTGGCTGGCACAGGGCTCAGGCCTTCCGCCGTAAGGGGTCTGTCCAGGGCCACTCGAACCTGTCCGTTGGAGTCTGCAATTCTGGGCCATTTATCCGTGCTGATAGGCTTAGCGCCACGCTGCGGCACGCTACCTTTCGCTGCAGTAGTAGCATGCGGAGACTCTGTGGGGTCATACCACCTGACATATACTAGCCCGTCCGGGTTGCCAGATGACAACCGGGTCACCCATCCATACTGTTTGCTCTTAGTCCTGCTTTTTATACCCATGACCATTTTCACAATTACTCCAAATGATACCTTCCATGCCATGCCGGATTTCACCAGCACTGCCACGTTGTCGTCCAGCTCCAGCAGCATACCCCCGATAGGTGCAGCCATATCATCCTTGAAGCGCAATCCCAACACGTGAAATCGATCATCACGACTCAATTTCTGAAGTGTAGGGGTTAGGAAGTGTATGGGGTTAGCAGTGTATGGGGTTAGCAGGAACTCTGGCAGTTGGTGGCTACCTCACCTGTGACATCAATGTGCCATTTAAGATGGAGGCTCTGTCCCGAATACCCCTCACCAATTCCAAGAAGTCGCCATCCTTCTGTAGCCTGGCCGTGTCCAACGTGCGCAAAAGCAGCTCGCATGCTGCCTGGTTTGTGACCTCAAGTTCGGTGTGCTTAGCCTTTTTTGAGCCCACATCTTCGGGCTGGTCCACGTCATCCTCTTCGCCACTACTGCTGCAGACATCCCCATCGTCCTCCTCACTGGTGTCATCTGCTTGCTCTTGGTCGTTTGCGCCCTCACTCCTCACCTCAAGGCCCCCAGCCCCTGCAATGCCCATGACCGCGGCTAATTTCAAACCTTCACTGTCTACACCGAGGGAAACTTCATCTCTTGCATCTTCATCTGCATCACTTTCATCTTCTGCAGGGTCTTCTTCCTGGGGAGGAGGGATGGGCTGGTTTGTGCTGGGTGGCGGAACTGTACAGTGCCCCGGGCAAGGATTGCGCACTTCTACTCCGCTTAAGAGGCTTGCAAACATACTCCAATCGCAAGCCTGCGAGGTGAGAGCTGATTAGAGGTCACCGGCTACAGGTCCATAGTTACTGGGCTTACCTCCTCAGCCTTCAAGGCAGGTAAAAATGTCAGTTTGCCTTGCTTTATAGCGTCATAATGCATCCCCATGCGGCTCCACAAGTTGTAGCTGGTGCCTCGGTGATTTAAGGGCACATCTAGCAATGCTTTCAGCTCCATGTATGCCCTATGGATTGCCTCATCTATGACCTGGTCCACCTGATGCGGGTCAGGATAGTAATTCCGTGGGGCTGTATATGCATTTTCATCCACAGATGCTGGTCCTTGCGTCATACCCCTCTTGTTTTTGATGCTGGGCATCCCCGCTTCCTCCGGTGTTGTCATATGTACTATACCCCTGAGTATGTGCATGCATTGCAGCGCATTGACCTTGTTGCTGGTTTTGGTGGCGCTTCTAAAGGCCTGAAATATGTATTCAGCAAACCTGCTGGAAAATCTCGACGGGTCAATCTTGATTCCAGGGTAGTGCAAAGCAAAGATTTTGACAGCCAGTATCATAGCCATGCATGATGCCAGTACGTCGAAGTATGTTTCATGCGACACAAAGGACGACTTGAGTGAAACCCCTGTCTTTCTCTTGTTGCGCTCCTTAATATCGTGCTGCCACAGGGCCAGAAAGAAAATGCAGTATTACCCTGCTCATACCCCGCGCTCCCGTGTAGATCCCGAGCTGATAGCAGCGCGCAGCAGCGGCAGTCGCCAGCCTCCCTCCCCACCGGCGGCCGTGCAACCGGTGACTGGTCATGGGCAGCCGCAGCAGCCACAGCCTTCGCCGAGGCTGCTTGGCCCAGTCACCGCCACGCGCCGCCGCAACCCCGGCCACTCCCGGTTACCCTGCTCATACCCCGCGCTCCCGTGAACATCCCGAGCTGATAGCAGCGCGCAGCAGCAGCAGTCGCCAGCCTTCCGCCCCACCAGCGGCCGTGCAACCAGTGACAGGGTGACGGGTGATGGGCAGCCGGGGCAGCCACAGCCTTCGCCGCGGCTGCTTGGCCCAGTCACCGCCATGCGCCGCCGCAACCCCGGCCACTCCCGGTTACCCTGCTCATACCGTGCGCTCCCGTGAAGATCCCGAGCTGATAGCAGCGCGGAGCAGCGGCAGTCGCCAGCCTCCCTACCCACCCCAGGCAACCGGTGACTGGTCATGGGCAGCCGCGGCAGCCACAGCCTTCGCCGTGGCTGCTTGGCCCAGTCACCACCATACGCCGCCGCAACCCCGTCCACTCCCGGTTACCCTGCTCATACCCCGCGCTCCCGTGAATATCCCGAGCTGATAGCAGCGCGCAGCAGCGGCAGTCGCCAGCCTCCCTCCCCACCGGCGGCCGTGCAACCGGTGACTGGTCATGGGCAGCCGGGGCAGCCACAGCCTTCGCCGCGGCTGCTTGGCCCAGTCACCACCACGCGCCGCCGCAACCCCGGCCACTCCCGGTTACCCTGCTCATACCGTGCGCTCCCGTGTAGATCCTGGGCTGACAGCAGCGCGTGGCAGCGGCAGTCGCCAGCCTCCCTCCCCACCAGCGGCCGTGCATGCAACCGGTGACGGGTCAGGGGCAGCCGCGGCAGCCACAGCCTTCACCGCGGCTGCTTGGCCCGGTGACTGGGCCAAGCAGCCCAGTCACCGTCACGCGCCGCCGCAACCCCGGCCACTCCCGGTTACCCTGCTCATACCATGCCCTCCCGTGTACATCCCGAGCTGATAGCAGCGCGCAGCAGCGGCAGTGGCCAGCCTCCCTCCCCACCCCAGGCCGTGCAACCGGTGACTGGTCATGGGCAGCCGCAGCAGCCACAGCCTTCGCCGAGGCTGCTTGGCCCAGTCACCGCCACGCGCCGCCGCAACCCCGGCCACTCCCGGTTACCCTGCTCATACCCCGCGCTCCCGTGAACATCCCGAGCTGATAGCAGCGCGCAGCAGCAGCAGTCGCCAGCCTTCCGCCCCACCAGCGGCCGTGCAACCAGTGACAGGGTGACGGGCGATGGGCAGCCGCGGCAGCCACAGCCTTCGCCGCGGCTGCTTGGCCCAGTCACCGCCACGCACCGCCACAACCCCGGCCACTCCCGGTTACCCTGCTCATACCGTGCGCTCCCGTGAAGATCCCGAGCTGATAGCAGCGCGGAGCAGCGGCAGTCGCCAGCCTCCCTCCCCACCGGCGGCCGTGCAACCGGTGACTGGTCATGGGCAGCCGCGATTACTACTTAATACCCTAACTAACTCTACATACATGTATACAACATAGAGCCATAGGCACTTATTGCTTTTCCTTTGTTTCATAACAAGGCCCATCGCTAATGCCATTCTCATGGGAATTGCGTTATACTAGTTCACTGTTTGAAATCAGGAATTCAAAAGCGTTAGTTTGCACGTTGCAGTGCATCAGTGCAGTTGGGCGATTACGCGAGGTTTGGTGAAGTCATCGTTCGCTATGTGTCTACACTCTGTACTTTGAGCAAGTATTTGAGATTGGGGCTTTGGTGGGGCTGCTTGCATCGGGGGCTTGCGTATTCGTGGGGCGCATGCGTCTGTGTTTCGCACGCACAAGCGAGAGGTTTGCTGGCAGCCCATCCATGCCTCCCATCGCATCTCCCATCGGATGCTTTACGCACAAAAAGCAGGTGTAACGCACAAACCGGTCCTTATAGTGTATGCCGTGGTTAAGTGCCTTCAACGCCATGGATCGCTCCTCACAAGTCAAGTTGCAGATGCGTCTTGCGGCGCCCCGCCTTATGCATAGTGTCAAAATACGCCTAAGCATTTGTGGACCGTATGGCTACACCTACATCCGCACCAGCACGCGCACCAGCACGGGCACCACCGCCCACTCCCAGCAGGCCTGGTTCCCACTCCCAGCAGGTCACCACCCAGCCACGTCAGCATTCAGTCGCCTCCATACCTATCCAAGCTGGTGCCACTCCAGGGCACAAACTAGGCCCCATACAAACCTATACCCCGCCCTCAGAACCTAACATAGCATTGCATACCCGCAGATGACCAGCCCTGACAGCAGCCCCATTTCTGTTCAGGTTATTCAGGTTGGCCCATTGTTTGGTCCTCAGACTTCCACCCTTTCTGGACGTCATCAAAAAAGACCTTAAACCTACTATTGTCACATTCAAATTTCAACCAAAGCCCTACTGGTAGACGCCTGGAGTAGCCTACACTCTGAACCACGGACTTGTACCATTCGGGTTGCCGGGGCATGGACTTCCAGCAGGCCCTATTAGCCCATACAATTTTCTTGACGTAGCTTTCCGGGTCAGCCCGCACGTCGCATATGGGCATCCCTGGATCTTGTAAATGGCTCCTGGGCTGCGGATCCTTTGGTGTTGTTGTCTCTTCTAAGACATCTCCACCAAAACCCTTGGACCGCCGTGTGCTGAAGTCTCTTCCCAATGGTGTACCTCCGGAGTTCAAGGCCTCTTGGCTCCTCACTATGTAGTCCATGTCCTCGGGGTCAACCAAATAGCATTGATATCCCGAACTCCAACGTATGACTACATGGCTGAGCACATCACTGGCTGGCACAGGGCTCAGGCCTTCCGCCGTAAGGGGTCTGTCCAGGGCCACTCGAACCTGTCCGTTGGAGTCTGCAATTCTGGGCCATTTATCCGTGCTGATAGGCTTAGCGCCACGCTGCGGCACGCTACCTTTCGCTGCAGTAGTAGCATGCGGAGACTCTGTGGGGTCATACCACCTGACATATACTAGCCCGTCCGGGTTGCCAGATGACAACCGGGTCACCCATCCATACTGTTTGCTCTTAGTCCTGCTTTTTATACCCATGACCATTTTCACAATTACTCCAAATGATACCTTCCATGCCATGCCGGATTTCACCAGCACTGCCACGTTGTCGTCCAGCTCCAGCAGCATACCCCCGATAGGTGCAGCCATATCATCCTTGAAGCGCAATCCCAACACGTGAAATCGATCATCACGACTCAATTTCTGAAGTGTAGGGGTTAGGAAGTGTATGGGGTTAGCAGTGTATGGGGTTAGCAGGAACTCTGGCAGTTGGTGGCTACCTCACCTGTGACATCAATGTGCCATTTAAGATGGAGGCTCTGTCCCGAATACCCCTCACCAATTCCAAGAAGTCGCCATCCTTCTGTAGCCTGGCCGTGTCCAACGTGCGCAAAAGCAGCTCGCATGCTGCCTGGTTTGTGACCTCAAGTTCGGTGTGCTTAGCCTTTTTTGAGCCCACATCTTCGGGCTGGTCCACGTCATCCTCTTCGCCACTACTGCTGCAGACATCCCCATCGTCCTCCTCACTGGTGTCATCTGCTTGCTCTTGGTCGTTTGCGCCCTCACTCCTCACCTCAAGGCCCCCAGCCCCTGCAATGCCCATGACCGCGGCTAATTTCAAACCTTCACTGTCTACACCGAGGGAAACTTCATCTCTTGCATCTTCATCTGCATCACTTTCATCTTCTGCAGGGTCTTCTTCCTGGGGAGGAGGGATGGGCTGGTTTGTGCTGGGTGGCGGAACTGTACAGTGCCCCGGGCAAGGATTGCGCACTTCTACTCCGCTTAAGAGGCTTGCAAACATACTCCAATCGCAAGCCTGCGAGGTGAGAGCTGATTAGAGGTCACCGGCTACAGGTCCATAGTTACTGGGCTTACCTCCTCAGCCTTCAAGGCAGGTAAAAATGTCAGTTTGCCTTGCTTTATAGCGTCATAATGCATCCCCATGCGGCTCCACAAGTTGTAGCTGGTGCCTCGGTGATTTAAGGGCACATCTAGCAATGCTTTCAGCTCCATGTATGCCCTATGGATTGCCTCATCTATGACCTGGTCCACCTGATGCGGGTCAGGATAGTAATTCCGTGGGGCTGTATATGCATTTTCATCCACAGATGCTGGTCCTTGCGTCATACCCCTCTTGTTTTTGATGCTGGGCATCCCCGCTTCCTCCGGTGTTGTCATATGTACTATACCCCTGAGTATGTGCATGCATTGCAGCGCATTGACCTTGTTGCTGGTTTTGGTGGCGCTTCTAAAGGCCTGAAATATGTATTCAGCAAACCTGCTGGAAAATCTCGACGGGTCAATCTTGATTCCAGGGTAGTGCAAAGCAAAGATTTTGACAGCCAGTATCATAGCCATGCATGATGCCAGTACGTCGAAGTATGTTTCATGCGACACAAAGGACGACTTGAGTGAAACCCCTGTCTTTCTCTTGTTGCGCTCCTTAATATCGTGCTGCCACAGGGCCAGAAAGAAAATGCAGAATGCAGCATCTGCTACCAGGGCCTTTGGGGTGCGAGTCTCCCCATCCACTTCGAATAGGTAGCGGTGGCCAAATTCCAAAAACAAATAGTTTGCATAGAATTCCGGACCTGAACAAGGGGACAAGGTATAGTTAACGCAATTTAGGTCACTTTCTTCTGTCCGTTCCGCCACTTACCAAGTGACTTGACTGCCTCCCGTACCCCTTCCGTCACCGCTACAACTTTGACGATGTCGCAGACACGTGCAGTTCTGACCTTTCTTATGATCGAAACATCAAACATCTTTAGAGTGCCTGTAGGAAGCAAGGGTCCGCTTGAGGTATGAAACATAAGGAAGGGCTTGTGGCCTACCTGTCCACGACTGCTTGTTCTTTGGATCCAGGTCAGCGGCGCTCAGTTTCAGCTTCTCTCGCATGACTATCAGCTTATTATGTGTGATAATCAGGCCTCCAAGATCCAGATTGCGCTTGGGGTCCAGGTATTGCCGACGAATGCGCCATGCAATGTGCAGGGGATCAAAATATCCCATGACTGGTCCAAATACCTGCGACGCATTATCAACACAATGTAAATGCAATAAAAAATGTCTACTTACCATGGGAGCAACCGCCTCAACCACACAATTGGAGATAGTCAGAGAGTTTGCTGCCGCGGGAAGGGCGCCCTTCCTGAATAATGACTTCCATGTCTTCCGTAACCGGGAGTCGCCATCATGAGTATGTCCAATCATTTTGAGGTTGCGTCGCTGACACTCTTGATACATGTAAAGCCATGTGTGGACAATAGTCTGAGGGGTGAAGGTGTGGCTAGAGCCGTCATGGCAAAATGCAAAAAGAGGAAGATGTGGGCCACCCCGAATCACAGGAATAACAGTATAGACGTACAGAGTAGTCGCAATTCCGTAGCGCTTTACCAAGTCCACCAGCTCACTGGGAGTTGTCACGATATAGCTGCCCCCGCACACTCCAAACACATACACCTCTTGTTTTGCGGCGTCATAATCCACATCAATCCGCATTTGTACAGCTGTTCCGTCTTCAGCAACAATGAACGGCAAGTGTTTGAGTTTGTATGCATCTAGAGTTTGTGCTATGACGTCAAAGAACTGTGACACAAACCCTTGCACGATGGGGTAATCGAACTTGGCTCTCAGCCTTTTAGTCCAGCGTATAGAGGGCCCCAGCAGCAGCTCAGAAACATAGTTGTGGACTTTGGGTCCTCCATTATGCAAGAGTGTAAAGTACAAGAGCCTCGTTTCTGGACTGAGCCTGCGCGCTCGCCTGCCTTTCACTAGGGCTTGCCCAATGTCTTTTAGGATGGCCCCCAGCCCAGACTCGCCCAGAACCCCCATATCGTATGCTTCTTGGAATAACTTGCACACAGGTGCAAGATTTTGTTGCTTCAGCTGCATGCCCTGAATTTTCTGGCGCAGCTTCGGTACATGTGCTGACGAGTCTTCCTTCTCCAGTAATAGCCGACTCTGGCGTTTTTGCACTGGGCCCAGGGAGTGCAGAATAATAATAATAATAATTACAACGCCGGCCCATAGGGCCTGGCATGGATTAACGGGGCAAGGTGACTAGGGCGAGAGGGCCCGCCCCCCTCACGCTGACGCCTCACCACGAAAGAGTCACAACCTCCGAAACTACAACCTCCAAGTCCTAGGCCGCTCTTCAAAGTCCACTACATCCAAGCCTGCACACCTAGCATATCGAGCTAGGGAAACGCCGCGTTATAGTAGTGGAGCACTGCCAGTTCGTGCAATCCGCGGAGCCATGGCGCTCCGCCTCGAGCCTTGGATCTTGAGCCTTGTCTTGAACCTTGGACCTCGCCACTAAATCGGTCTTCTGCACCACGACCTTTCTAGGTTGCAGCGGGCATAAGCCCGCAATTGCCACAAGGGCAATTACCTATCGTTCGTGGGATCACCAATCGGTTTCACACCAATCTTTCGCCTTTTGCATAATTGGGCTTTTATCCGGATTTGTACCCGGGTCCCTTCTGCCGTAAGGACGAGTCAAATCGCTAACTGAGTTAGCGATCCGGTGATCAGGGAGTGCAGCTTGTACATCATCTCAATAGTTGTCAAATAATCATTCCTTAAGCCACTGCTGCTGCTGAATGCTGGAAAGCTGAGTGCCAAGCTTAAATGGTATTGGGCCTTCCGATCTGCACGAGCCCACAATGCGCGGTGATTGCAAGCATGCCTGCACAGAAGGCACATGTCATCGCCCTGGGCTGGGACACCATTACACAGCGTGCTGCGGACAAATCTGCAAGTTAACTGGTGTTGGCATGTTATACTGTTACATTGACCCAGTAAGGTAGAATAAGACTGGTGTAAGTCCGGCGTGCCAACGCCGGCTTATATCCCGCCTAGATCGCGCAACGTCCGCATGCAACTTCCCCGGCTACTTGCGCCCGCAGCACCTGTTGCATTGCCCGTTCATCCTCACTTTCCTAGGCACGCTACTTCCTGCATTGCCTAACGTTCGGTGTAACCCGTGTAACTAGTGTGAGTGACAGTCGACCATACCGGCGACTTTCCAACACTCCCACGTGGTCGACGGCACGAACACACGTCAATCATTTCGCACATCCTGCACTACTCATGCCTCCACAGCTAACGTAGCTCCCACGCGACTCTAGCCGTCTCACGCTAGATGGGTCAGTCAATAAATCGCATGTCTTAATCACCGTACGCTTTCCGCTGCATCTCGCATGTCCATTGCATCATCCTACCCACATGCTTATACCGCATCGCATCAATCAATCAATCTCATGTTGCGCACACCGGCAAACATGCTACCAGGCTTGTTTAGTCGGACAAGACCTAACCGTCGTGCTTGCTCAATCCGCAAGTCACACACTTCGCACACACATCTACACCCTTGGCAAGCTAGGCCGCTCGCGCCCTTGGTAGACAACAGCACTGCTTAACCGCAGTACCAACCGCTGCATATAACCCGCAGCTAATCACGCATGCTGCTATCACCGCAGTCATTACGTCACAGTACTTGCATGCCGCAAGTCTGCAGTGTCTGCCACGCATATGGTCCTGCACATGGCTCAGGCACGCACAATCCGGCGTTACCAACTACTGCACGATGGCTCCCACGGAAACCCATGTCCGGTCCCGTAACCATGCTTCTAAACTTCCCCACGCATCACGCGTCGCACACATACTCAGCATACAGCCAGCGCCACGGCCAAGCACGCCGTCACTAGCACAGTACACGCAGCTCCCACGGCCGCGCTTTCCGCTTCAGCCGTTCACAGCGCAACGTGCTGCGGGCTGATGCGCGACGGGTGGTAGTACGTCTCCTTGCCCGTCCGCGGGCAGATGTGCAACCCCGTCTTTCATTGGACTTTGTAGTTGCGGAAAGTGTCTTATATTGGGTTCGAGTTCACATAAGCGTCTGAATGTTTCAGCGTTGATGGATCCAGAAACATGACTGGCGGCCAATGCTGGGCAGGAGAACCCTGGACAACTGGTGGGTCTCAAGCAGCTGACGAGCATGTATTCCGCCTCGAAGCTGTATACTGGGTCAAGTTGCTGGAGATCTTTGGCAATTAAGGCGCAGTGACACCGATAGCAGGCCAGCAGTAGTCTACCCAGGACCCAATTGGATGGAAATAAGAGGCACCGCTCCTTCACCATTTTCCAGTCCTTACTTGAGGTTACTTGGATGGGAGGATCTCCGCAGCAGCACAGAGGTTGATGTGGGGCCTTGCCACAGCAAGGGCATTCACCCAACTACAAGCAAGCATTGGAGGCAACTGGTCAGCTCACTAGCCATGTTCACATAGTTCACATGCTCTAAGCCTTAGCTTCCACTCTAATCCTTCCACGAGCCCTCCATTAGGCATTCCACTAGCTGCAGCACCACCTACACCTTAGGCACCACGCCTTGGGCACAGCCCCCGCCCTGGGCTGCACCACCCCCGCCTTGGGCACTGCCCCCACCATCTCCACGGTCCCCACCATCCCCTCCATCCTTCCCACGGTCCCCACCGCCCTCCCCATCCGCACTATCCCCACCATCCCCTCCATCCCCACCATCCCCACCATCCCCACCTTCCCCACCTTCCCCAAAGCCAGCAACACCAGCAACACCAGCCACGCTGCTTTCTCCTGTGGCCCCTTCTTTGAATCCCTTAGCAACATTGTTACCATCCCCGCTTCGACCCATGTTGCTTTGACTCCACACAATTGGAATCGGAGCCAAAGGACCCGACCGCTCAGAAGCTGGAGCCACACCCGCCGAGGTGGAACCTAGATGCCTAAAGGCGCCGGGCGTGGTACTCACATCAGCAGGCAGACCCAGGGGCTCGGAAGGCTGAGTCTTGGATGTATGTGCAACTATGTGCGGCGCCGCAGCCTTGTAATCGTCGATGACTTGCTTAAATGCTTGCCACATCTTCAAGCCCGCCGACGGCATGCCGTCGGGAGTGGGCGGGCACTCGATCATAGTTGGATCGACAGGAGTTGCCTGCACAAGATAGGATGTAATGTGGCCAAGCACAGGATCGAATGTTGTGGTCCAGCCAAGATGGGATTGGGATTGCCCTAACCGTAACCAAACTCACCGGCTTGGGCTGGGCAGTCTCCACTGTAGTATGGGTACCGGTTTCACGCAAGGATTCAAGAGAATGTCGCACGCCGATGATGTAGCCCAGTCTAGCCGCCTGCATCCCACGTTGATGTACTGCCCGCACGCAGTGACTTCTGATCTCGGCTAGGTTGCTGTTGTTGTTCTCACTGATTCTGTTAACGCTGTTGCACACCAGGCACTGGAAGTGCATGCTCCCTGTCCTAGCGCGCTTCAGCTCACGCCCAATCTCCTCGCCGGATCGCTTTCTGTTGGGACCAGCGGCGCCCTCGCTGGCTGACCCGCTGGGCGGAGGGCCAGCATGAACGTCAAGAAGCATGTAATGACCGCAGCCGTCCGGAGCTGGCAGCCTGAGCTGGCTGGCCAATGTGCCTCCATTGTCAAGCCACCACATCTCTGCAATGTCCTTGCTAAAATCCGAAGTGTTGGATCTGGTGCTGCCCGTATCCTTGAGCATCATTTCTCGTAATTTGGATAAGGAGTCCTCTACTGACTTGCCGCTCTGCTGCCCCTGCGTTGAGCAACTATGTCAACAATATCAGACATCCGTCTGTTTGGTTGCACCTCACCTGTGCGGAACCGGAGCCCGCTGCGCGGTTGGGGGCTCCCGGTGCCGGGCGAGGTCCCTCCGCCCCCGCCTTGATGTTCGAAGGAGTCGCATCTTGGGGAGGCGGATCTCGCAGGAACTCAGCCATGATAATGTTCATAGCGCCCCTCATTGCTTTGGCCACCCTCGGGTCCGCGTTTGTGGGCCGAAGCAGCACCTCTACCACCTGCTCGACCGCCGTGAAGCGCGCGGCTTCCGAGCCGGCCAGCAGCTTTTCGCGATCCCAGCCAAAGCTAAGTACAAGCCCCAACGGGGTTTCATGCTCAGAAAAGATTTCAATTGCTTCGTCCGCGGTGTTAGGAAACGCCGGTTTAATTTTGGCTGATATATCAGCCCAAGTAAAGTCCATTTTGCACCTGGCATAACGTGTCTATAACAATAACAAGCAAGGCCAATAGCACGACTATGTAGCACCGCAGATGGCCCATGTCGTTGTACTGCCGTCGGCCTCATGTATGTATAATTGACAACTCACGCATGCCTGCAATCAATCATTCATATCATTGAACTAGACCTAATTTTACTACTAAAGAAGAAGGCCTGCGGTGCAGCGGACTCTGGTGCAACTGACTCTATCTGGCTGGCGGGTAGGGTTTTGTTGCACCTTTACATGCCTGCTTGAGCTCAGACTTTTGGGTGAGGGCCAGGGCTACCAGGGCTGGACAGGTTCTGATATTAAACTTTACATGCGAGCATGACACTGCTGTATCATTACTGCACGCATATATAAGCATGCATAACAGGCTTTGGGCAGCCAACCGCCAAGCCATGGTGCAAAACCCAACATTCCGCACCACCCATCATTCCCGCTCCCAACTGCCAAAGGCACAGTAGGCACAGTGGCACCAGCCGGGCACAGAAGCCTCTTACATTGTGTGATACGGTTCGTGCCTTAGCCCCCAGCCCCCACCCCCACCGGCCCCGCCGCCCGGCCCCCAACCTGACACGGTTCGTGCAGTCCGCCCCCCTGCCCCCAGATTGCATTGGTTACAAGAGGGACCTGCTGACGCAGTTCACGAGCAAGTGACGTGGAGAACGAACACCCTGCTCTGGACCCCAGGGGCGTGCCGCCTGCAGCGCCTTCGGCCTACTCTAGCTCTAGTAGGCTTGCTCCCATAGGACGCTCCTCCCGCCATACCGAACATGTTACTAGGTGCCATCACTCCGCCTCGCTCCTCTTCCATTATGACACTTCGTGATCGACCACGGCAGAGGTTGCTTAGCGATAAGTTGGTGTGCAACGTCGGTTCAGACCCAGGTTCGATCCTCCCCAAATTCGGTACAGGGGAAACCTCCGTGCGTATTCAAATCACGCACAGGCGCTCCGCAGGGACCGCACGGCTCTTCAGTCGTGTCCTTGTCATGCGTGGCTAACGTCAGATAAGAGAGCGGTCGTGAAGTGCCGGCGAAGGGGCCGGACTCTGGAGCGATCCAGAGTTTCAGTTGAGATGTTGCCCGACAGTCGGCATTACCTGATCCCCCGATCTCAGGTACCGAAAGCCGTGAGGGTAGATCATCCGAGCAATCCACCCCGCTCCCACCGGTGGGCAGGACCGGCAAATGATAAGGTGGTCGTGGTGACTTCCCGCCTTCTCTCGAACTGGGTTGAGAGATGATCAGCGAAGGCGTTGCCCCGTTAATACATGCTAGGCCCTATGGGCCAGCGTTGGGATTATTATTATTATTATGACACTTCGTGGTCTGTTCAGCTTCATACTTCCATCTGCTCTTCGCTCAATCCAATAATAATAATAATTACAACGCCGGCCCATGGGGCCTGGCGTGGATTATCGGGGTAAGGTGGCTAGGGCGAGGGGGCCCATCCCCCTCGCGCTGCCACCTCACCACGCACTCAGAGGAGGTGTGGGGGAGCCGTGGCTCACCCACCTCTCGGTTTGAGTTCCTGCTCGGTTACTCGGCGCATTTTGATAATGCCGCCCGCACTGTTCACAGCGTGTGTGTGGAGCCTCTCTCCGCATACTCGTGCGGCTGTGTGGGTCACCCCAAGTTGAGAGGTGAGCAGCTTAGTGAGGTTGCAAGGGATGGCCCCAGTCACTCCGAGCGCAAGGCATTCATTGGTGGAGTAGTGGACCGTCCATCCGGCCGCTTCCAGCAGTCGCTTGAGTTCTTGGTGTTGTTGAGATTTTTCTTCCCGCTTGTCCAAATGGCGAACGTCAGAGCTGTAACCGATTTCAAGGATATAGATGGGCAGCCGTGCTTTGTTCAGGGGCGGGCGGTACCCTTCTCTATGTGTTTCATGGGCGGGCAGGTTTGGGATGAACAGAATGTCAGGTCTGAGCCTTGTAATAAGGGGTGATGATGTCCTCTCCGCAGCCAGCCAGGCGGGGGGGCGTTGTGCAGACGCATAGTGTGGCAGGTCGGCTAGGGGGCCCGCGTCCATGACCATGAACCCGTTCCCGTAGGTCCCTTTGGAGATGCATTTGGCGACACGCTGGACTGCCCAGTTGTGCCGGTTGATGTACGCGCCTTTCATTTTAGGGTGTGTGCAACCTCCGAGGATGTGCCCGCCGGAGTCAGGGGTGTGGCAGAGGGGGCAGTTGCCGTTCCCTCCCAGGCGGTAGCGCCGTTTAAGCTGTGCGTTGAAGAGGTAGCCGTAGCGGGCGTAGAGTATTTGCTTGACCAGCCAGGGGTGCCTGGTGGAGCTGGCGAGGGTGCGGTTGCTGAGGGTGGGGCACATGTTGGCAGATGCTTCCGCCCATTGCTCCAGCACTGGTGTATTATTGGTAAAGCCTTGTTGTGCTTCGGGGGGCAATGAGTTCAGGACTCCACGGTTTAGGTCACTTAGGTAGAAATTGTCAGAGTTGCGTTTGGGCCACCAGATGTTGGACCACGGTTCGTCTGGTGCTAAGCGTATGGCCTGCCCCATGGCCTCCATGTCGTTGGCAGCGACTTTGGCGGCACCTTTGTCAGCTTCCTCGTTGCCGTGGAGCCCTGTGTGAGAGCGGACTTTCAGCAGCTGGACTGGGACCCCGGCGTCGGCATACATTTGTAGCTCGTGGAGTATGTTTTCCAGCAGGTTTTTATGCTTGGATAGTAGGAGTCGTTGTGGTGCAGTAAGGGCTCGGCGGATCAAGTAGAGAGACACTAGGGAATCACTGGCTATGGTTACTTGGGTCATGCCCAGCAGACAGAGTCGGGGGCGGATGTATTCTAACGCAACGAGAATGGCTGATAGTTCGGCTCTCTGGATTGTGTTGGTGCTGTTGAGGCCGCCTGGTTCGACGTATATGTGTTCGGTCTGTTGGGACCACGCGCAAGCACCGAGTTTGTTCATTTCGTTGCCATCTTCACCGGCTGCAACTTTGATGCAAGATCCGTCGGTCCAAACAATGGTGGCGGCATCGTACAGGTAGCTGCTCCGAGTGGGGAAGGCAGCTCGTGTGGTGTAGAGGGCAGAGAGCGTGGGCATGGGCGTAGGGCATGTGTCCAGGCCCCGTGCTGCTGGGGCTTGGGGTCTAGTTAGCTGCTTTGCACGGGCTTTTGCACGGTGGCTGTATGGTCGGCCCGGTGGGGCTGTTCGGTCACGGGGGAGGGTTACGCGCGCGGGCCACTCCAGTGGTTGTCGGCGCCCTGGGGGTTGCGAGGTCGGTGGCGGCACCGCTCCAAGTTCGGCCAGGGAGGTTTGGAGACGTGTCAGGTTGTTGTTGGAGTTGAGTGCTTGTACCCCTGTGGTGTTCGCAATGAGGAGTAGCTGCAGGCCCTGCTTGCTGCTGGCAGCCTCGTCGGCCGCCCCAAGGCCATCTAACATGCTAGAGGCGGATACGCCAGGCGGAATCAGGGCCAGGATGGTGACATGTGGACTCGCAAGGCACCGGCTGGCGGCGCCTTTGCCTTGTGGGATAATCATGAAGGTAATGGCGGGGGTGGCCTGGTGTTCTAGGTGTTCGATCGATGCTGTTGCCCACGCCAGTGCCTTTGTGCAGGCGTCTGGGTCGGGGTCAGGGTGGGCGAGGGAAAGGCCATCAAACGGGGCCGTGTACGCATCATGTGAGGCCCCGAAGAGGGAGTCAGCTGCGTGTTGGCTGTAATATTTAGTGGCCCGGCCCGAGCAGTTGAGTGGAGAGGCAAAGCGTTCCACCAGCGCCACTGGGCGGTCAGGGTCTGAGTGTGTCGAGGCAAGGCAGTTATACAGCGCCAGCTTCAGGGACTCGGGGAGAGAGCGCTCACGTGCGGGGGCCGACTTGCATGTCTTGCCTTTGCTGTCTACCCGTGTGCGGAGTAGCAGTTTAGCCAAGTCTTCCGGGAAGCCCCCTTGAGATCGGTGCGGGCTGGTTGCGTCATGGTGGGTAGATAGGGCGTGTTCATACCGAGCTTTAAGAGTCAGCAAGGTACTTAGCGTAACGGATGCTATGTGGCGTCCGGTAGGGTTGTAGACGTGGGCGAGGGTGCGTTCATCAGTGTATGTGTCTGGGATTTGGATTGTATACCTTCCGGTGGGGTGGACGTCGAGGTAGGGATTGCACGGGTTGGTGTCGATGCGCGTGTTCTGTTTGGTGGTGCGTCGGACGTGGGACGCGGCCACGTCGGCTTGCGTCCATCGCCCTTGCTGTTGGGCAGGTGTAAGACGGGCGTCTTTTGGCTTGGGTTGTGGCGTGGGTGTAGGGGGTTCTGCAAGTTTCCGCAGGTGTTCGGAGATGGCAGGGGTCCACCCTTGGAGGGTGGGGCATTTGTCTACGGGTTCGCTGGTGGGGTCCCATTTCATGCGCAGGAAATATTTGTGGCACGCTTGCCCGTATCCCATGTGTGCGGCAGCAGTCCCAGTATACTTCATGCGGGTGTAAGCCTCAGCCGCTCCTTTAACAATGGTTGTGTCCTTCCAAGCTACCTCGTAGTAGCGCTCGGTGTGGAGACTGGCACCCTTCTCTGGGGCAGTGACGGCTTTAGTGATGGGCCCAGCTTGAATGTGCGAGATTTCCTCAATGTCGTGGTACAGGGAGTACACTAGTTGCTTCGCTGCATGGGCAACGTGGTATGCCTGCGTCGGCCAAGGTAGTTTGCCTGTCAGGAGCTGGAGTCGGATTCCCATCCAACGCTTGAAGGGCCTTGGTTGGGGTGGGTGGTCATCCAAGTGTGCACGGAGGCGTTCACGCTCCTGCATATATTCTGCACGCATTTGTCCTTGTGGGTCGTGGTCAGCCTGGCGGGGGTCGTGGCTGTCCCCCGGTGTGGCACCAGTAATGTTCGGCCAGTTTGGAGGCTCAGGTGCAATCATGAAATCCCCAGTGTCTGCCCATCTCGGTCGGGAGTCGTAAGCACAGGTGGGAGGTGTTGTTGGCGGGTTTGCGGATATGTAAGCTGTGACGGGATTGAGCGGATTGGTGTCGTCCACCTGGCTACCCAGGAAGTAGGGGTCTGCGAGGTGGGCTGGGATTGTACGGGTCGGGTTGGGGCGAGTGCGGTTTTGCGGGAACCTGCTGTGGTGGCGGGGAATTCCAAGTCGAGGCATGCGGTTGGTTCCTTGCATGTCTTTTTGTACATTGGCAAAGTAGTGTGGTGCCCACATGACAAAGTTCGGGGGACCGGAGTCATGTTCATCGGGGTCGTTGTTTAGTATAAAGCCATATTTCTCTGTGTGGCTGCGCATATCGGTAGGTGGCAGTGGGTCGTGCCGGGGGTCAGCATCAATCTTTTGCTGTAGGCGCTTGATGGCGTTGGGTCGTTGTTTCTTACTTTTTGGCTGCTGGTGGGCCGTTGTGAGGGACGCTACTGGGGGTGGTGTCTGGGTGTTGGGGGCGTCCGGGCCCGCTGGTGTTGTTAGTGGGGGCGTGGGCTGTGTTAGCGGCGGTGGCATGGGTTGCGCTAGTGGCGGGGTAGGCAGTGTGCCTGTCGGAGTTTGGGTTAGAGTTGCCGTTGGCGACTGGGTTGGTGTTGTGGGTGGGGCACCTGTTGTTCTCAGCATGTGGGCTAACGTGGTTTGGCGTTGGCGGGGGCCTAGGCCATTTGGGTGTTGGGGTGTTTGAGCCTCTGTATTGGGGTGTAGTGCAGTCATGTGTTGGAGGTGGGCGTCCATCGTAGATTGGGTTGTTAGCTCGCCCGGGGTGGCATTGCGGGGTAGGAGGGCAGCAAAGGCTGGCATGTTGGGGAGGGCTCTGTATCGCTGCGGAAGGGGTAAGTGACATTTGTAGCTTTCAGCCTGGTTGAAAGGTGCCTCACGGGCACCGTCGCATTCCGCGCTCAGGCATAGGCTAAGGCGGTTTAGGGCCACTCGGTGCTTATGTTGGCATTGGTTACGTGGCAGGTGTTGGAAGAGGATGTCAGAAGGAATGAGGCATGCGCGCCCCTCGGGTGTACGCTCTTTACCTACAAGGTTTCGCAAATCAAGGCCGGCTTGTGTCAAGGTAAGGACCAAGTGGTGTGAGATAGGGTGTGGGCTGCGGCTGATTGCGGTTAGCAGTGTGTTGGGTGGCCCTTTGTATGGGGCCCCGTGGTCCCATAGGGTGAGGTTATAGGCGCGCATGATGCTGAGTTGTTTCAGTGTCGTATAGTAGTGGCTTTCATGGCGGAGTTTGTGCATGTCTGTAGTGCCGGCTATTCTGGTCTGTAGTTCCAGCAGGGCATGTGTGACCATTCCCAGGCGGCCTGGGTCATTCAGGGCCAATGTTAGGGCCCGTGTTGCTTTCTGCACATAGATAGGGAGCAGAGAGCCGACTCCTAGGCCAGACATTTCTGCTGGCGTTAGGACGGCTCGCGTGGGGAACCCGCGGCTGAGGCGATAGCATGTTCTGGCCAGTCGTGCGATCATATTGTCAAGTGTGCGTATGTCGTTTTCCGTGTAGGGCATGACGGCGAAACTATATGCAGCAACGGATTGAATGCACGATTTGATGATGCGCAGGCATTGCTCTGGTGAGGCTTGACATGTTTGGAGGCTTAGGCTTTTGTCCGTGATATTTTTGCATAGGTACGCAAATTGGGGCCCCCAGTTTAGGGTCATTGTGACTTGCACACCGAGGTACTTGAACGGTTCCGTCGCTGGAAGGTAGGGTATACTTGTGGTGCCAATGTGTATTTTGTTTTCCAGCATTGATCTTAGTGTACGGTTGCATGTGGGCCCGTTCAGACCCTTGTCTTGCATGGCTCTGCGGTGTAGGATACCAGTGACTCTGCACTTTGCGTGGTTAACCTGCAGTCCGGCCCATTCAGAGTAGCGGTGGATTTTATCGCATTGTATCCGCAGGTCACTCAAGGTGTTTGTAAGCACCGCTAGGTCGTCGGCGTACGCTGCAGACGAGCAGTTATAGCGATCGTTCAGGTGCGGTGGTAAGCAGCCATATGAGTAGCCGCGTCCACCAACGTGCAGCCACCGGATTAGGGGCTCGATAAACATTAAGAAGAGGACGGGGGAGAGCGTGTCGCCTTGCACCGTGCCTCGTTCTATACTTATTGGGGCCGTGAGGCCATGTTCGGTCCGTACGTATGTGCGGGCGTTGGAGTATAGGTTTTGCACGACGCGTATCAGGTCGTGTGGCATTCCTAGGTCCCACATGATTTCCAGGAGGCGGTCGTGCGATATAGTATTGAAGGCGCTGGAGAAGTCCGCATACATCACGTATATGTCTTGCTTGGTGAGCCCAGCGTCTTCAAGTGCGTGTACTAGGTTGAGGGTTTGCCGCTCGGTGTTCCTGTAGCGGAGGAACCCCTCTTGTGTTTCGCTGAAAATGTCTAGGTCTTGTGAAATATCCGAAATAGCCACGGTGATAAGGCTGGTCCATAGTTTGTACGTGGTATTGGCTAGCGCGATGGGTCGGTAGTTCTTTAGTAGGAGCGAGTCGCCTGGTTTGGGGAGTAAGACCGTTTCACTGGCGGTCCAGGAGGTGGGCGTATGGGCTCGGACCCACATAAGAGTGAGGAGGTTGTGCACGGTTGTGCGCATAGGGGCGGGTAGGGCGCGGAGTAGTTCATTGGGGATACCGTCTGGCCCGGGGGATTTGTTGCGACTTAGGTGATCGATACACGTGTCAAAGTTAGCGCTGTCAGCAATGCTAGGGAGCAGCGTGTGGGCCAGCGGTGAAATGGGGCTGTGTAGGGTGAAGGTGTCAGGGGAGCTGGCCCTGAGGCTGGGGTCGAATGGGTACACTTGCGTTCGATCTTCGGGTTTATATTTACCACTGCGTGGTCCTGTGATGCTGGCTCCCTGGCCCTGGAAGAATGCATGGATTGCATCAAGGATGGAGGCTTTATCCGTACAGTGGGCCTTGTTTTGTGGGTGTATTAGCGCGGGTATGCCTCTGCTTTGCTCTTGTGTGGAAAATATGTCTTTGTGGGCTTGTTTGGCGCGCGTGGCAAGTTTATGTTGGAACCTATCTCGTGCTTTCTGGATATCGTGCTGTGTTTGCTTTTTCAGGATTTGCCTCAGCGTATCTCCGGCTCTCTTTATTTTGTCAATCAGGTTGGCTATCGCCGGCGTGGCGGGGGGAGGTCGAGGCCGGCGTTGTGGTTCTGCGGTGGTGGTGGCGTCGTGCGCCGGGGGTGGCTGTTGGGGCGGCGGATTTTCAGCATCCTGCTCTGTCGTTGGGTCAGGCAATGGGATTCCAGTGTTGGGCGCCGTCGTCGTCGTGATGTTAGCATATGGGTGCTGTTGTTGGAGTAGTGCGTCACACTGTGTGCGTAGCTGTTTTATCTCATTGTGGGACTCCCGGATGCGCTTATTTATTTTTCGAGGTGCAAACACACCGCGGGTGGGTGGTTTTTTGGGGCACATGTCGACTAGGATACTAAGCCCGTCTTGAAGGATCTCTAGGAGCTGGTTAGCCAGGGCGTCTAGGTCCGGTGTTTGAATGGCCGGGTCGGTCTGAAGGGCATGTTGTAGTTCCGAGGCGTTGGTGGCGCCAGCCGTGTGTTGTGCGAGATGCTGTTGAATTGCTGTTGTGGCAGGCTGAATGGCACTGGCGAGGGTCGCGATTGGGTTGGCTAGCGTGTGCTCGATTTTTGTTCGCGCGGCTTCAAGTGTTGATTTAGGGATTGGTAGCACCACAGTACGCCACGGGCCCGGCGTCTCTGGGGGTTGTGTGTCTGCTTGTGTCGCGGTGTGTGAGGGCCAGAGGCGGATTGGAAAGGTTGGCACGCGGGCGTGGAGTGAATAGTGGTCGAAGAGGCCACCGCAGGGTTGCACCTGCAGGGTTGCCGGTGTGCGGCTTGCGGTGGGGAGGGCCAAGTGGATGTTCTGACAGATTAAGATGTCATCTATACGACTGGTGGGTTGAGGGGTCCCATCTCGTGTTTGGTAGAAGGACATGCTTATTGTGCCGCCGAATTCGGGAAGCCTTTTGAGTTTGTTCTTTGAGACAAAGCGGGCGTGGTGTTTGTCCGCCTCGTCAGGGGGCC
>NW_025061545.1:0-6764 GCF_000002595.2 Chlamydomonas reinhardtii
AGGGCTGCTGCAGCTGCTGCTGTTGCTGCTGCTGCTGCTGCTGCTGCTGCTGCTGCTACTGGAAGCGATCCTGCCACCCGTCTCCAAACTGGTAGCTGGCTCCTCGACTACCTGGGGTGGGCGGGCACGCGGCTCGCCACTCGATTGGGGGGATGCGGTGGGCGGATTGCGAAGGAGCTCGCTGTTTGCCGCGGCGTCCGCTGCAGTAGCTGCTTCTGGGATGATCGGCGGCCCAGCATGTCTGGCTAGGCAGCGAGGATGTTGTACCTTGCGTCCCCCGAAGTGAAGGTGCGTCACCTCACCCAAGCGAGCGAAGTGCAGACTGCAATGCTGGCATGTGAAGCTGCCGTCCGCGTGCGACAGGGCCTTGCCATTGTACGCTCGCCTAGGCCATGACAGGTGAGGAGGTATCGGTGGTTGCATGCTTGGCAGTGCACCTCGGTACACTACAAAGTTCGCGGTGTGGCGTGATTGCAGTTCGCTTGCTTGCTGGGGTACATCCTAGACGGCTGAAGATAATGATGATTGCAATGGAACATACTCAAGTAGCTTTGGACTTTAAGCAGCACTCGGTTGTGACTATGTACGCGAGCGACTGGAAGTAACCGCGACGCTCAGACTGTCGATTGCGAGCCTGGACTGGATCTATATGACAATCATTGAGCCGTTATACATTCTTACACAAGAATTGTTATTGTTCCAAAGCTGGTGTTACTTTGTTGGCGGGCGGCCCGCCATCCGAACTAACCCGTCTGTCCGAACTGGGCCGCCCATGTCGCGCCCAGACTGCCCCTCCCATCCGACCCTCCCGGTCCGAACTTTTCGGACCGTCTTCGGACCAGCTTCGGACCAGGTTCGGACGTCAAACCCCGGTTTCGGACGCCTTGGTTTTCCCCGAGTGGTCTGCCCCTGTTCAACCTTGTAAGGATGATTCCTCAAAACAAAAAAGCTCGCTGACCACCTCCCGAACCACATGCTCCGACGTCTGCTTAGCAGGCTCGCGGGACCAGTACGCACACCAGACGGCGTACAAGAAGGTGGCCCGCAAAGTGCTCCACAGCAGCGCGTCCGCCCCCCGCGGGCCTGAGGCCCACATACCCATGCGGTCCCCCAGCATGAAGCCCGCGTCCGTCACTGGTGGCGCCGCTGCCTGGGGCGCAACGCAGGCCCACAGCTGCTGCAGCCACGTCCTCGCCTGCGCATAAGCTGGACACTCCAGGAAGATGTGCGTCAGGCTGGCCCACGCCCGCGGGCCAGGTGGCCCGCAGGCGGGGTGAGGACAGTGCGCCCCCAACCCCCCGCACCCCGTGGTCACCCGTGGCCGAATGCCCTTGCCCGCCCTGTACAGCCCGCAAGGCAGGTAAGCATGTTGCAGCCGGTACACCAGCACCTTTGCCCCCCGACTGGCGTGGCTGTCCCACAGCCTCCGCCACGTACCCCGCAGAAGGGACGCATCCGGGGGCGGCATGCGAGGGTCGCCCTCCACCGCCGCCGCTGCTGCCGCCGCCGCCGTGGCAGGCCCCATGCTAGGTCCCGCCCCGCCTGCCGCCTGCTCCTGCAGCCGCGCGGACCGCCGCGGCCCCTCACCCGACTGCTGGGACGGGGACGCATACGACTGCAGTTCTCTCGCCGGCGTGTTCTGCAGCCCGGCTGCCGCGGAGGTGCGGTGGAGCCAGGGGTCCAGAGCCACCGGGTTATTGTGGAAATGCTGCGCCGCCGTGGTAGTCAGCTGCGCCGCTGCACGCTGCCACTCCGCCTCCCGCTTCGCCAGCCGCGACTTTGCCGCCGGCTGGGGCCCCGAACCCCCCGCCTGCTGTGTTGGCGCCGGGCACGGCATGGCTGCGCGGCGGGCCGGAGCCGGAGGTGCGGCCGGGTTGGCCGCGGTGATGGCCCGCCGCACGTCCCGCACCGTGTAGTCCGCTAAGCTGACACCCGCAATCCAGCAGTGCTCCGGGTGCACCACCACCCCAGCCTCCGGCGCCAGGAAGTACGGCGCCCGAGGCCACGCCCCCGCCCGGTCCCCTGGTGATGCTGCATCGTACGCCGCCCGCTCTTCAAAGGTCCACAGGTGCCGCGGCTTGCGATGCTGCAGCACACAGGCAGGCTGCCACGCCACGGGTCGGGGTGAGGTGGGGTGGGATGGATGGGTGGTTGGTGGCGGTTTTTCGAGGTGTTTGTTTTCTGTTTTTCTTCTCTTTTCTTCTCTTCTTGCCCTGTCAGGGTTCTGGTCTCGGGGACCAGGCTGCTTTCAGGCAGCAGGGGGGCAGCGCGTCTGCCCCTGTTCAACCTTGTCAGGATGATTCCTCAAAAATAATAATAATAATAATAATTCAAACGCCGGCCCATGGGGCCTGGCGTGGATTATCGGGGTAAGGTGGCTAGGGCGAGGAGGCCCATCCCCCTCGCGCTGCCGCCTCACCACGCACTCCGAGGAGGCGTGGGGGAGCCGTGGCTCACCCACCTCTCGGTTTGAGTTCCTGCTCGGTTACTCGGCGCATTTTGATAATGCCGCCCGCACTGTTCACAGCGTGTGTGTGCAGCCTCTCTCCGCATACTCGTGCGGCTGTGTGGGTCACTCCAAGTTGAGAGGTGAGCAGCTTAGTGAGGTTGCAAGGGATGGCCCCAGTCACTCCGAGCGCAAGGCATTCATTGGTGGAGTAGTGGACCGTCCATCCGGCCGCTTCCAGCAGTCGCTTGAGTTCTTGGTGTTGTTGAGATTTTTCTTCCCGCTTGTCCAAATGGCGAACGTCAGAGCTGTAACCGATTTCAAGGATATAGATGGGCAGACGTGCTTTGTTCAGGGGCGGGCGGTACCCTTCTCTATGAGTTTCATGGGCGGGCAGGTTTGGGATGAACAGAATGTCAGGTCGGAGCCTTGTAATAAGGGGTGATGGTGTCCTCTCCGCAGCCAGCCAGGCGGGGGGGCGTTGTGCTGACGCATAGTGTGGCAGGTCAGCTAGGGGGCCCGCGTCCATGACCATGAACCCGTTCCCGTAGGTTCCTTTGGAGATGCATTTGGCGACACGCTGGACTGCCCAGTTGTGCCGATTGATGTACGCGCCTTTCATTTTAGGGTGTGTGCAGCCTCCGAGGATGTGCCCTCCGGAGTCAGGGGTGTGGCAGAGGGGGCAGTTGCCGTTCCCTCCCAGGCGGTAGCGCCGTTTAAGCTGTGCGTTGAAGAGGTAGCCGTAGCGGGCATAGAGTATTTGCTTGACCAGCCAGGGGTGCCTGGTGGAGCTGGCGAGGGTGCGGTTGCTGAGGGTGGGGCACATGTTGGCAGACGCTTCCGCCCACTGCTCCAGCACTGGTGTATTATTGGTAAAGCCTTGTTGTGCTTCGGGGGGCAACGAGTTCAGGACTCCACGGTTGAGGTCGCTTAGGTAGAAATTGTCAGAGTTGCGTTTGGGCCACCAGATGTTGGACCACGGTTCGTCTGGTGCTAAGCGTATGGCCTGCCCCATGGCCTCCATGTCTTTGGCGGCTACTCTGGCGGCACCTTTGTCAGCTTCCTCGTTGCCGTGGAGCCCTGTGTGAGAGCGGACTTTCAGCAGCTGGACTGGGACCCCGGCGTCGGCATACATTTGTAGCTCGTGGAGTATGTTTTCCAGCAGGTTTTTATGCTTGGATAGTAGGAGTCGTTGTGGTGCAGTAAGGGCTCGGCGGATCAAGTAGAGAGACACTAGGGAATCACTGGCTATGGTTACTTGGGTCATGCCCAGCAGACAGAGTCGGGGGCGGATGTATTCTAACGCAGCGAGAATGGCTGATAGTTCGGCTCTCTGGATTGTGTTGGTGCTGTTGAGGCCGCCTGGTTCAACGTAGATGTGTTCGGTCTGTTGGGACCACGCGCATGCACCGAGTTTGTTCATTTTGTTGCCATCTTCACCGGCCGAAACTTTGATGCAAGATCCGTCGGTCCAAACAATGGTGTCGGCATCGTACAGGTAACTGCTCCGAGTGGGGAAGGCAGCTCGTGTGGTGTAGAGGGCAGAGAGCGTGGGCATGGGCGTAGGGCATGTGTCTAGGCCCCGTGCTGCTGGGGCTTGGGGTCTAGTTAGCTGCTTTGCACGGGCTTTTGCACGGTGGCTGTATGGTCGGCCCGGTGGGGCTGTGCGGTCGCGGGGGAGGGTTACACGCGCGGGCCACTCCAGTGGTTGTCGGCGCCCTGGGGGTTGCGAAGTCGGTGGCGGCACCGCTCCAAGTTCGGCCAGGGAGGTCTGGAGACGTGTCAGGTTGTTGTTGGAGTTGAGTGCTTGTACCCCTGTGGTGTTCGCAATGAGGAGTAGTTGCAGGCCCTGCTTGCTGCTGGCAGCCTCGTCGGCCGCCCCGAGGCCATCTAACATGCTAGAGGCGGATACGCCAGGCGGAATCAGGGCCAGGATGGTGACATGCGGACTTGCAAGGCACCGGCTGGCGGCGCCTTTGCCTTGTGGGATAATCATGAGGGTAATGGCGGGGGTGGCCTGGTGTTCTAGGTGTTCGATCGATGCTGTTGCCCACGCCAGTGCCTTTGTGCAGGCGTCTGGGTCAGGGTCGGGGTGGGCGAGGGAAAGGCCATCAAACGGGGCCGTGTACGCATCATGTGAGGCCCCGAAGAGGGAGTCAGCTGCGTGTTGGCTGTAATATTTAGTGGCCCTGCCCGAGCAGTTGAGTGGAGAGGCAAAGCGTTCCACCAGCCCCACTGGGCGGTCGGGGTCTGAGTGTGTCGAGGCAAGACAGTTATACAGCGCCAGCTTCAGGGACTCGGGGAGAGAGCGCTCACGTGCGGGGGCCGACTTGCATGTCTTGCCTTTGCTGTCTACCCGTGCGCGGAGTAGCAGTTTAGCCAAGTCTTCCGGGAAGCCCCCTTGAGATCGGTGCGGGCTGGTTGTGTCATGGTGGGTAGCTAGGGCGTGTTCATACCGAGCTTTAAGAGTCAGCAAGGTACCTAGCGTAACGGAAGCTATGTGGCGTCCGGTAGGGCTGTAGACGTGGGCGAGGGTGCGTTCATCAGTGTATGTTTCTGGGATTTGGATTGTATACCTTCCGGTGGGGTGGACGTCGAGGTAGGGATTGCACGGGTTGGTGTCAATGCGCGTGTTCTGTTTGGTGGTGCGTCGTACGTGGGACGCGGCCACGTCGGCTTGCGTCCATCGCCCTTGCTGTTGGGCAGGTGTAAGACGGGCGTCTTTGGGCTTGGGTTGTGGCGTGGGTGTAGGGGGTTCTGCAAGTTTCCGCAGGTGTTCGGAGATGGCAGGGGTCCACCCTTGGAGGGTGGGGCATTTGTCTACGGGTTCGCTGGTGGGGTCCCATTTCATGCGCAGGAAATATTTGTGGCACGCTTGCCCGTATCCCATGTGTGCGGCAGCAGTCCCAGTATACTTCATGCGGGTGTAGGCCTCAGCCGCTCCTTTAACAATGGTTGTGTCCTTCCAAGCTACCTCATAGTAGCGCTCGGTGTGGAGACTGGCACCCTTCTCTGGGGCAGTGACGGCTTTAGTGATGGGCCCAGCTTGAATGTGCGAGATTTCCTCAATGTCATGGTACAGGGAGTACACGAGTTGCTTCGCTGCTTGGGCAACGTGGTATGCCTGCGTCGGCCAGGGTAGTTTGCCTGTCAGGAGCTGGAGTCGGATTCCCATCCAACGCTTGAAGGGCCTTGGTTGGGGTGGGTGGCGCTCCATGTGTGCACGGAGGCGTTCACGCTCCTGCATATATTCTGCACGCATTTGTCCTTGTGGGTCGTGGTCAGCCTGGCGGGGGTCGTGGCTGTCCCCCGGTGTGGCACCAGTGATGTTCGGCCAGTTTGGAGGCTCAGGTGCAATCATGAAATCCCCAGTGTCTGCCCATCTCGGTCGGGAGTCATATGCGCAGGTGGGAGGTGTTGTTGGCGGGTGTGCGGATATGTAGGCTGTGACGGGATTTAGCGGATTGGTGTCGTCCACCTGACTACCCAGGAAGTAGGGGTCTGCGAGGTGGGCTGGGATGGTACGGGTCGGGTTGGGGCGAGGGCGGTTTTGCGGGAACTTGCTGTGGTGGCGGGGAATTCCAAGTCGAGGCATGCGGTTGGTTCCTTGCATGTCTTTTTGTACATTGGCAAAGTAGTGTGGTGCCCACATGACAAAGTTCGGGGGACCGGAGTCATTTTCATCGGGGTCATTGTTCAGTATAAAGCCAGATTTCTCTGTGTGGCTGCGCATATCGGTAGGTGGCAGTGGGTCGTGCCGGGGGTCAGCATCAATCTTTTGCTGTAGGCGCTTGATGGCGTTGGGTCGTTGTTTCTTACTTTTTGGCTGCTGGTGGGCCGTTGTGAGGGACGCTACTGGGGGTGGTGTCTGGGTGTTGGGGGCGTCCGGGCCCGCTGGTGTTGTTAGTGGGGGCGTGGGCTGTGTTAGCGGCGGTGGCATGGGTTGCGCTAGTGGCGGGGTAGGCAGTGTGCCTGTCGGAGTTTGGGTTAGAGTTGCCGTTGGCGACTGGGTTGGTGTTGTGGGTGGGGCACCTGTTGTTCTCAGCATGTGGGCTAACGTGGTTTGGCGTTGGCGGGGGCCTAGGCCATTTGGGTGTTGGGGTGTTTGAGCCTCTGTATTGGGGTGTAGTGCAGTCATGTGTTGGAGGTGGGCGTCCATCGTAGATTGGGTTGTTAGCTCGCCCGGGGTGGCATTGCGGGGTAGGAGGGCAGCAAAGGCTGGCGTGTTGGGGAGGGCTCTGTATCGCTGCGGAAGGGGTAGGTGACATTTGTAGCTTTCAGCCTGGTTGAAAGGTGCCTCACGGGCACCATCGCATTC
>NW_025061545.1:6882-19517 GCF_000002595.2 Chlamydomonas reinhardtii
GTCATATGCGCAGGTGGGAGGTGTTGTTGGCGGGTGTGCGGATATGTAGGCTGTGACGGGATTTAGCGGATTGGTGTCGTCCACCTGACTACCCAGGAAGTAGGGGTCTGCGAGGTGGGCTGGGATGGTACGGGTCGGGTTGGGGCGAGGGCGGTTTTGCGGGAACTTGCTGTGGTGGCGGGGAATTCCAAGTCGAGGCATGCGGTTGGTTCCTTGCATGTCTTTTTGTACATTGGCAAAGTAGTGTGGTGCCCACATGACAAAGTTCGGGGGACCGGAGTCATTTTCATCGGGGTCATTGTTCAGTATAAAGCCAGATTTCTCTGTGTGGCTGCGCATATCGGTAGGTGGCAGTGGGTCGTGCCGGGGGTCAGCATCAATCTTTTGCTGTAGGCACTTGATGGCGTTGGGTCGTTGTTTCTTACTTTTAGGCTGCTGGTGGGCCGTTGTGAGGGACACTACTGTGGGTGGTGTCTGGGTGTTGGGGGCGTCCGGGCCGGCTGGTGTTGTTAGTGGGGGTGTGGGCTGTGTTAGCGGCGGCATGGGTTGTGCTAGTGGCGGGGTAGGCAGTGTGCCTGTCGGAGTTTGGGTTAGATTTGCCATTGGCGACTGGGTTGGTGCTGTGGGTGGGGCACCTGTTGTTCTCAGCATGTGGGCTAACGTGGTTTGGCGCTGGCGGGGGCCTAGGCTATTTGGGTGTTGGGGTGTTTGAGCCTCGGTGCGGGTATTGGGGTGTAATGCAGTCATGTGTTGGAGGTGGGCGTCCATCGTAGATTGGGTTGTTAGCTCGCCCGGGGTGGCATTGCGGGGTAGGAGGGCGGCAAAGGCTGGCGTGTTGGGGAGGGCTCTGTATCGCTGCGGAAGGGGTAGGTGACATTTGTAGCTTTCAGCCTGGTTGAAAGGTGCCTCACGGGCACCATCGCATTCCGCGCTCAGGCATAGGCTAAGGCGGTTTAGGGCCACTCGGTGCTTATGCTGGCATTGGTTGCGTGGCAGGTGTTGGAAGAGGATGTCAGAAGGAATGAGGCATGCGCGCCCCTCAGGTGTACGCTCTTTGCCTACAAGGTTTCGCAAATCGAGGCCGGCTTGTGTCAAGGTAAGGACCAAGTGGTGTGAGATAGGGTGTGAGCTGCGGCTGATTGCGGATAGCAGTGTGTTGGGTGGCCCTTTGTATGGGGCCCCGTGGTCCCACACGAGCTGGGGGTGGCAGCGTGGTAGCGCATGAGAGGTTGGCATGCTTGATGCGGTTGCGTGTGGGTCAGGAGCTAACACGCACAACTGCACACTGGCTCACCACGTGTGGGCGGTGAAGCTGGGGTGGGTGGATGCAGTGGCCGCCCAGCTGCGTCGGAGTGGAGTGGGTGTGGGTGCGCAGGTGAATGCATGAGGGGAAGCGCGGTAAGGACAGCGACATCTGTGACGTACGGGCTGGGCATGTTGGTGGCCACTGGGGAACTTACATGCCGTGAACGGGGGTGGGCGTGGGCGCCGATGCGCCCGGGGTGCTGTTGGGGTGCGGAGCGTGATAAGTGAGAGGTGAACAGGCAGCAGCGTTGTGCTCAAGTCGTGTACAGGGGTGCTCGCGTATTGCCGGCGGGACGACCTGAGACCATGAAGCTGTGCGTACCTGGTAGCAGGATGGGCGTAGGGGACCAGCGCAGCGGGCGGGCAGGACCTGCAAGCGGCAACGGAGGAAACGTAAGCACCGTCATGCTGCAAACAGCGGCGGGTTGCGCGAAAGCGGCGGTAGGCGCTTACCCGTCAGCGTGGGCGTTGCGCGTGCTCACGAGAGTGGCAAGCGCCGCTAGCAGCAGCAGGAACAGCTGCATGTTTGCAGGCGCCGCGGGCGTGGGTGTGCGGAGCAGTACCGGAAGTGGGGGTGTTGGAGTGCAGGTCGCGTGAGAATGGGCTGCACGAGCGCGTGCTGGGCGCGGAAAAGATGTATGCCTAAGCGTTGCAGCGGCGCCAGTGTGCAAGCGCGCGAATGGGAGCGGCCGAAAGCGCCGAGACAAGGTTCAGGTCCTTGTTGCGCATTGGACGGTGGCTTCGCCATGCACGTGCAGGGCAGGAAGGGGCGCTGGCGAGCAGGTATTTCACGTAGCAAGTTGTGCAATGAAACTGTAAATAGCCATGGAAGCGGACATGCGGGATAAGATGGGCCTCGCGTGTGTAGCTTGAATTTGGCCAGGCTATTATGCGCTCATGCATATTCACGTATGCATGTAGGGTGGACAGCACAAGGCACTAGAACGAGCCGCACGGCACGGTGGATCGCGGATTTGCGTTCGACCCATCGGGCGCGTCACCCCGCGGGAAATGCGAGCCGCTCGTCGATGTAGGAAATATATACGTGGACTATGGGAGTGCTAGGGCACACGCACGGTAGCATAGCGTGAAGCTTAGCAATGTCGCTTCGAGGCAACTACGAGGAACTGCGACGTGCAGCGCGCTTGGAGGCACGCAAGCGTGCGCAATCATGGCGATGGTAAGCATGGCATGCCATGGAGCGGAGGTTTGGGGCGCCGAGCAGAATTGTGCTTTCAATTTATCCGGGTGTGGCTGTTGCGCAGGGCGCGGCCTGTCAGGCTGCGGCGATGCTGTCGTCATCGTCGCGCTTAGCGTACTCATGGCAGCGGCAGCCGCGGCGGCTGTGCTGTTGGCGAGCGGCTGGATGGGCGCCGGGCAGGCTCAGTGGCGTGCTTTGCGCTTGGACGGTCTGCCGGTCTCCGGCGGCGAAGCGAGTGGAGAGCTTCGGTGGTCTCATGGCCTCCGAGGGTGGCGCCATTTCTTCGCGGTGGAGCGGTGTGGTCATTTGGCATACATGACTTGGCAGCATGGTGAGCGCAGGGTGGGGGTGGGTGGGCGCCAGGTGTGTTGTTGCGGTGGAGTAGCATCGTCGGCGGCATGGGTAGTTGGGTGCGCAAAGCGGATGAGACAGTTACTGCCTTGGGCCCCCACCCATCTAGAGATCGCACGCACCCGGGCAGCTCTTCTGACAGTATGCATGGGCCAGCAGTAGCACCCGCGGCCCTGGAGCTGCTGCGTCCACACCGCCGCCTGAGCCCACGTCCTCCACCACGACTGCGTGGCAGCTGGCGTGGCCCATGGGCTGTGCCCTGCCATCCGAGCGCTGGCCGCTGGGATCAAACGTGGGCGGCAGGCCCATCCCGAGCAGTTCATCCCCGGGCCAGTAGTCTGGCTCTGGCACCGAGGGGCGCGACGGAGCACCTGCGGTATTGGGGAAACCGCAAACAGTGGTGGCGTTTACAGGGAGCTGTGGTTGCCAGAGGGAGTGATGCGGATGCATGCCAACTGCGTGTACATGCAGGTGCGCGGAAGGACACCCGGCAGGAGCGAGGGGCATTTGGAGCGCAGGCGCTGCTGGTGCTGCAGGCGGCCCCTCTGCTGCTGCTGGGGAGCTTGTGCGCGTTGTTAGGCTGTGCGGCAGCACGCGTGGCAACGGTGCTGCTGCTGCTGCTGCGCACGGCAGCAACGCGCAGCGGAGTGAGCAGCGCAGCTGCTTGGGCATGGGCGGGATGGGGTTTGATGACGGCGGGGCATTGGCAGCCGCTGTGGCGGGCGCTGGCGTCGCTGTGGCAGCAGTGGAGGCGCTGGCATATGCTTGCAGGACGGGACAGTGGTGGGCGCATTTCCATTCGCGTGTACAGCCAGCGCGTGTGGTGGGCAGCCCTGGGTCGTGTGCAGCGCACCGCGCCGGCCCTGGCGTGGGATGCACTCGTACTGGGTTTGGGTGCCGGCGCGGCGGTCGCCGGCGCCGTGGCATGGGCTGGAGCGCGTGTAGAACTGGAGCTACCCTGGCACCTGGCCTGGGTCCGGATGCTTGCGGGCGAGCTGCTGCAGCCTAGCTTGCACACGCTGCTGAGTGCACATGCGAGCAGGGTCTTCAACGACACCCATGCGTGGCCCAGCTCAGGCGCCAACGCAGCAGCAGTGGTGTGGCACGTGGGGATGTGCCCTGCTGTGTTTCAGGCAGTGGTGGGTATGCTATGGTGTCGGTGGCGGCGGCCGCGGCGGCGCTCAGGCAAACAACCAATGGCCAAACACAACTGGGAATATGTTAGTTGGCTCAAATTGGGACTGGGCGCGGCACTGGTGGTGACGTTTTTAACATGGATATTGTTTATGATGGCAGGCCGACGGGCCCCAGCGGTGGTGCCCAAGCGAGAGGGAATAAATGTTAATGTTGTGGCGGCTGCAGCCGACCTGTACGTTGTTCACATTGCACCCAGTGTAGCAATGGTATTTCCTGACGTCAAGGCTATCGGGGGGAATCTAGCCGCCCTTGTCACGTCTGAGGACCTGGCCTCTGCCGGGGCGGCTACCAAAGCACGCACACAGGGCGCAGCTAATTTCATGATAAGCACCACAACACCCAATGCCACTGGGGTGATGACTGGAGGCAAAGGCGGAAAGCAGTTGGCCACATCCTACATCAAGAGCTGGGAGGGAGGAGGCCTAGATGATGTTTGGGCGATTGTTGAGCCCCTTTTTGAAGCCAAGGCTGAGGTGGTCATGAATGTGCAGGAGGCAGGGGTGGAGGTGGTGACAGCTGGAGGCCGACACACGACATGGCTGCAACGTCGCGCAAACTGTTTCATGATGTAATGGCCACCTCAACGTGGTAGCTGACGCTCTGTCTGGCTGCTTGACGCCACCGCTGTACGGCAGTGAGCAAGTGTTTGTGCGCACACTGAGCGGCAAGACGGGCGTTGTCAGCGTGCTGCCATGCGACCCAGCGGCTGTGCTGCTGCTATCGACTGCGGCAAACGAAGGCGTGCCGCCGGTTCTCCTGCGACTGCTGTGGCGTAGCCGGCGCGTGCGCTTGCATCGCAGCTTCGCGGCGCAGGGCATTTTGCCAGGCAGCACAGTGTTTGTGACCAGCGTGCTGTATGGCGGCGTCGGGTTCACAGAGGCGGAAGTGCGGCGCGTGTGCGACGCTGTGGAGAAGCTCGCGCGCAGGGACGCGGGTGCATGCGCGCGCATGGAAGCTGGGCAGTGGGAGCCGCTTGTGCAAGTGCTTGCGCATCAGAGTACTGCCTCGCCAGCAGTAGTGGAGGCCGTACTCCGCGAGCGTGCGGCGACAATTCGAGCGGCGGTGGCGGTGGCAGGTATTACGCATCGCATGTTCGCTGCACGCACTGCAAAGCAGCAGGCTGCGCGAGCAGCGGCGGCCGGGTCGGTAGCAGGCAGCGTACAGGCGAGTGCGGGTGGAGCGCCAGGCACCTCAGCTGTAGGAGCGTCGCCTGCTGCCGGGACCGGGCCTGGGTCAGCAGGTGCAGCGGTGAGCCGCTATTCGGGCGCAGCTGGGGCGCCTTCAGCAGCCCAGCACAAAGTGACAGCAGCGCCGGGGGCTAGGCTGGCCGGCGTACCGCAGCAGCCGCGCACGGTCCGGCAGCGCGCGCAGGCGGAGGCGTTCAAGTCGATGATGGGGCAAGGGCTGGATGAGGGTAGCCGTGCTCATGCTGCTGCACAGACTTGCACGTTCACCAGGCCCGAGCAGCCTGCGCCACCGGCACCAGCGGCACGGGAGGGGCAGCCGCAGGGGCGTTATGTCACAGATGTCATTGCTGGCATCGTGGGCGTGCTGCGGCAGCACCGGGATCTAGCCAGCATCTTGCACCGCAAAGAGATGAACATGCTGCTGCCGGGTGAGTTGAAGCAGCTTGCCGAGGCGCTGCAGCAGCAGCTGCCGGAGAAGCTGCGCAGCAGCTCAGTGCATGGGATGGAGACGTGGCTGCATCACCACGCGGACGAGATCGAGCTCGCGCTAGCAGGCGTGCCAAACCCCGATGCGGTGGCAGCAGCTGCCGGTGTGGGCGGAGCAGCCATGCCGTGAGAGGTGCAGCTTGGCTTGCAGCGTGTTGCGGAGATGATGGGGCTGGCCTCCGACGCGGAGAAGCAGCCGGCAGCAGAGGCGTGGCAGGAGCGGCAATGGCACACGCTAACAGATTGCATCAGTGCTACGCGCGCTGCAGCCAGGGTCGCAGGAGACACCGCCGGGGCTGCAGGAGCGGCCGTCGGCACAGGCGGCGCGCAGACCGCCGCTGGTGGCGTGCCTGACATCGCAACGTCACGCTTGTGTGACGATGCCGCTGCAGCACAGGCGATGCGCCAGCAGATGGCCGCGGAGTTGCCGACGCAGCCGTGTTGCGTATGCGGTCGCCGCCGGCGTCAGCGCGATGTTCATTGGCATCGTGTCTCGGGATTGCGGGAGTGGCTCGACGAGCAGCTTAGCGTGATGCTGCCGGGCACAGCAGAGGCGCCGCGGGATGGCAACACGCTGTGGGCTCCGCCGACATCGGCCGAAGCTGTAGCGTTGCTGGCGGGTGCCACGGGCGCTGCGTCAATGACAGGTGAGTGCGGAGGCGATTAGGGCAGGGGCCCACTCGGACGCACTGCAGTGACGGTGGGAATGGGAATACAAGCAGGAATGCAGGGCGCGCGGTGTATCGGCTGCAGGCGCATCCTGCGGCGGGCACAGTGCAGCTGGCCGCAGACGGCGATCACCAGCTGCGTGTGTGTGTCGATTGCATGCGGGCGCACCAGCATGGGCATCTGCCCCCACTGTCGTACGCGTGCGTTGACAATGGGTTGCGGCCCAGCCACCTACCGCAGCTCACGGTGATGGAGGAGCGGCTGGTGGCAGTGTGGCGGCCGCTCCGTAACCTGATGGTGTGTCGGCCGCCAGCGGCGGGCGGCGGGCCGGGGCATTGGGAGATGCGCGCGCACGTGATTGCGTTCAAGGCGCCGGAGCCGCAGCAGCTGGCAGCGGTGTTCCCGTGCAGCCTGGCGCGCGTGCCTGAGTGCATCACAGTGGTGTTTGTGAGCCCGGCACAGACGTACCAGCAGCTGGAGGCGTTGGCGCGCCGCGTGCCCGCGCTGATGGTGCGGGGCAAAGTCGTCGCGGCCTGGGCGCGGCACTTGGCAGCTCTGTATCCCAGCGCGCGCCTGGACGAGGCGGCCGTGCAGGAGTGGGAGCGGCAGCCGCCAACAGCGGTAGCGGATGCTCTCGCGCGGCGCGCCGTCTGCACGCAAACCCAAGGCGAGGCATCGACGCTGCTGCGGACTTTGCGGGCGGAACAGGAGGGGTATGCGCGCGCGGTACGGTACTGCAGAGGAAGCTGCAGCTAGAGGGGCGAGTACAGCAATGCCGGCGGCCGTCAACAGCGACAGCAGCAGCGGCTCGGACAGCGAGGCCATCATTGTACAGCAGTCGCTTGCACGGCCGAGCCGGAAGCGGCCCAGGTTGCTGTCTGCCGCGCACATGCAGCGGCTGCTGTGTGGGCTGGATCGCGACGCGAGCGTGGCGGTGCGGCAGTTGCTTCTGGCCCACAACTTCAAGGCTGCTGCTACAAAGCTGCTTCGCCACCACGACGGCGCGCCAACCAAGGAGGCGGTGACGCAGATGCAGGTGCAGCTGCAAACGCAGCATTGTAATTACGAGCAGATGCGCGGCAGCCTAGCGAGGCGATGAGCGCGGTGCGGTCGAGGCGCCTGGCGGGGTGGGCGTTGGGTGTGGCAGGAGTAGGAGGTCCCCGCGGCCGGCGGGGAGAGGATTGAGTCAGGGGTGGAACGGTGTGGACATGGGCAGCACCAGAATAGCAGAGGGGGCCGCATGCGTGGAAAGGCGGCTACAAGTAGGGCGGCTTCGCCAGGCTTCAAGTATGCGCGTGTGTGCATGTGCAGGTGTTAACGGACCACGAACGAGCGCTCACAGCTGAGGTGAGGCGGTGGAGTGCTTCTCGTCAAGCAACACTGCATCGAGCGGATTTGCATGGCAGTGGGTTGCCAGGCACATGAAGTGTATACGGCGGGATTGTGCGGGTTGGGTGGCGTTGCTGTGGCGCCAGGCGTGCAGTGCTGACGTGAGGCCCTGTGTATACGCATGGTGGATGCTTTGCGTGCAGGCGAATGCGAGTGGCAGCACGCGCCCGCTGTCACGCCCGCCAGCGGGCGCACCGCTGCCGCCAGGCAGCTTGTTCGTGGTGCACGAGCCGCAGGCACTGTCGCCTGTGCAACGGGAGCACGGTGCGCGACGGCCGCAGTCTCTTCCAGCACTGCCTGCAGAAGCCGCACAGCGTGCAGGCGCAGCAGCACCAGCAGCGGCGGCGGCAGGGGCGGAGGTGGCGGCAGCATTCAGCAGCTGCGGCCAGAACGTGACACACATGCAGGGCATAGACGACGTTGACTTGTCGCCAACGCCAGCAGATTCGCCGGCGTTGCGCGCGGTGTTTCAGGACGCATGCGCCGACGAGCGTGCCCTGCAGCTGCTGCTGGACGGATGGCCACTCGCGTCATGCACGGAGCAGGCCCCGCAGTCGGACTATCAGCCGGAGTGGCCGCTGCGCGTGCACGTGAATCGGTTTCCTAACGGCACGGGCGCATGCCCGACCGGCATGCAGATGCTCAGCTGGATCCAGCTGCAGCTGCAGCGATGGTACCCACCAGCGCCGGACGGCACCGAAGACTGCAGCGCCCAGGCACCACACTTCATTCTGGACATGTTTGACGCGTGGCAGCGGCACACGGTCAACCAGCAGGTGGCGGTGCGCTTCAAGCTGGACCCGCAGCTCATCATGAGCCTCGGCGACATGGGGCCGGACACGCTGGTGGAGGCAGCGGACGTGCTTGCAGCAGGCCTATCACGGACGGAGCAGGCCCAGCGGCTGCACGGATCACCACCGGAAGTGGAGCAGCTCGTGCGTGGAGCGCGCATCACGGGCGCCCATGTGGTGGGCTCGCCTGGCTCCTATGCAGCGCTGCGCAGCCGCGCGTACGGGCTGTGGGCTGCGTACGGCCCACCCAGCGCCACTGTGACGCTCAACCCCGCATCGGTGCACTCAGATGCCACGTTCACGCTGATGGGGCGTCCGTACATCTTCGACGTGCGGACAGGCGCGCCGCAGCATCGGCCCATGGCCGCGGAGCGGTGGAACCTGGTGGCCGGGCACCCGCTCGCGTGTGCCGAGTCCTTTGAGGCGTTCATGGACGCGTTCTGCGACGTGTTCCTCGGGTGGCCAGCAGGATCAGATGTGCAGCAACGTAGCAACTGCCTGTTCGGGCGCGTTGACGCCTTCTTCTTCAAGTTCGAAATGAATCAGCGCGGAGAGCTGCACGTGCACGGCTGTATCTGGCAGCCCGGGCTGCAGCCAGCACGCCTGCGAAAGGCGCTAGCGGACCCGCGGAGTTGTCCCGACGTGCTGGACTTCCTGGAGTCCGTGCAGACGCAGTGGTTTGCCTCACCGCTGCTGTTCAGCGGCGGCGAGCGACCGGTCCACGCTCAGAAGCTCAGCACCGAGCAGCTGCAGGAGGTGGCTGAGGCGGCTGGCAGCGAGCGCTTGACGGAGCTGCAGCGGGACGTTCTCAGGGAGGTGCTGGTGGAGGTGAAGGCCAGGGGGGCCATGGAAGACGCAGCCGTGTCTTGTCGGCCGCCTCTACAATGCAGCAGTTTGACTGAGGCGGAGCGGCTCGGGTTATTTGCTGCGCACGCGGTCCTGGAGACGCTGCTGCACGCCCATCGCGACGGCACGTGGAGCGTTCGAGCCGGTGTGACAGTACAGCTGCGGGGAGTAAGGATACTAGAAATGTAGCCATACAATGTAGCCATACATATACTAGAAATGTAGCCATACATATCTAGAGCTCGCCACAAGCGATATGGACGCGAACCAAGCTGGCATGGTTGACGACCGGCGAAAGAGGAGGCGGAAGCGTGCAGCTGTTGCTGTACTGTTGTTGCTAACCCTCTGCATGCCGTTTGCAGTTTGCCACTGGCCGCGAGCCCTGAGCGCGTTGGAAGTTGACCAGTTTGACCATTCTCGGGCAGGCGCTCCCTGCTGCCAACTCTGTTGGCAACGAGGTCCAACTTGGCAAACTCTGGCAACCCACGCAGAAAAGCTCGGCTCGCTGTGCCTGGCACAATCGACCCGCTGCCCTTGGCGAAACAAAATGGCAGAGATAGGGGAACCGACCCCTCGCCACACTGGCACTCTGACCAACTCCATTACCGTGGAACCACCACGCAAATAGACCCAGCCAGCAAATAGCGAGCTGGATGGCAACGACCGAGCTCAGGACATGCCTGAGCTCAGAGCCGCCCTGTCAATGCGCACCCACGAGCAAAACCAGCAACAACCTTCATTTTGAGCTCGCTGCCCAGAGCACTTGGGGAAACAGTAGAGCAGAGCAGGGACGCGTCGAGATTCAGCATCCCGGCTTGCTCTGCACGAAATCAGGCCCACTCGATGAGCGCTATAAGAATAACACTCTCAACTCCTTCCCTGCCATCACGCTGGGCAATTTTGGCGAAGTAAGCTGGGACATCGCGGCAGAGCAAGCCGAGAGTAAACAGCAACACAAGCCAAGCATGAACAGCAGCACAGCAATTAGTTTGGCGTTTGTTCTATTGTGGACTCTCAGCTACATGCTCGCTCGCGGGTGCGCCCGCCAACCACCACCAACACCGATGCTCGCCACACCGAACAGACACGCCGGCAGCAAGAGCACACGCCTCAAATCAGCCGCCCCTGTTGTCAGAGCAATGCACCTACACGACAGACAGCACGACAACCGCTCCTGTCTCATTCACGCAATCAACAACCTGCTTGGAAAACGCCTCCTCACGCCCGCCATTATACATGCCGAATGGGAACGGGTGTGTCAGCTCCTCCACCGTGAATCCCCGGCCTCCGTGCCTACATGGGCGACGTACCTAACGGCCAACAGTATAGATTATGGCCTTCTCAATCACTGCCTCAAAGTCACCACCTGCTCCCCCCTGCCAGCCGTCCCCCACGTACAGCTCACGGCATGCTCCTTCCCTGGCGGCCTACCCCAACATGACGCACTCAATGCCATCCCCTCTGAATCCCGCCACATTGGCTTTATCCTTATCCAAGGTGGCCACGCCCGAACCGTGAAACATGCAAACAGCCGCTGGTGGTTGCATGACTCCAACGCACCACGCGCCATTCCCCTCACGAATGCCGACACGGTGCAACCTGGATACTACCGATGGACGGACCTAGGGCGCGGCCTTGCCCTAACCCTCACCTACCAACGGCACCCCGAAATCTCCACCGATTTCAACATCCGGGACATCCCCACAATCAAGCCCCCAACCACCCGCATCACCCTCTCACACGAGGGCATCCGCCTCACCCCTGTTCGCACCGCCACCAGCACCCGCCCGCAGACAGGCACCAAACGCAAACACGACCCAGATGGCCACACCGTTGGGCAACCCACTGCAACTACAACCAACCCCTTGCCCGCAGCCCTCCCACATAACCCCTCCACTACCCCCGCCGCTGCCCCCAATGCTGCCCCCGCTACCACCACACCACCGCCAGGCCCACCTACAATTGCAAAACTTGGTCCCGCTACACAGACCAACACAACCGCACGCGCCAAGCCCAAACCAGCGGGCCCCACAAAACGCCCCGCTAGGCGTACACATAACCCCCTGCCGAAACTACGCAAGCTCAGCACAGGCGCCCCCAGTGCACCACCACTAGGCAAGAAGCCCCAACAGATTACCATAGCAATGGCGCACAAGAGGAAACACGCGGCCACACTCCATACCACACCCAGCGAACCCGCAACCGGCCAAGCCCAGACCAGCCCCTCCCCACCCCCTGACGGGTGCATCTCTGTCCTCACCCTCAACACCAGGGAACTGTTGAGCCACCATGAAAGCATCCTCCACACGGTCACCACACACACCCCGGACATCCTCTTCCTCACAGAAACCAAAATTCCCACCCGCCTCCACTACAGTATGGGCAGCGCGAAAAAGGGCCTCTCCTCGCACTACCAAACCTACACCAGCAACGCACCCTACAACCCACGAGAGGGAACCCGCCCACATGCCGGCGTCATGGTCGGTGTCACCCACCGCTTTAGCCGCCCGTCTGGCACAACGGACATGAATGCACACAACACAGACGCACGCTTGGCAGGCCACGTCTGCCACATACGCATTGCACCACCCCAGAGCACGCCAGTACACGCCATCGGCATATACGCCCCCAGCGATGACACCACCCGCGCTGCAATCTACAAATACTGCACCGACCAAGCCGCGAAAACGACAGCCGCTAAAGAGCATCTCCTGATGGGAGGCGACTGGAACGCAGTGCTGTTCCCCTCCGACCGCAGCACGGGCGAGCTGAACGCTACGGACCACGCCCACATTGCCTTCGCCGCCTCTGCGGGCCTGCACCCACTCACACCGCCCACACACGACCACCCCCGGCCCCACACATACCTACAAGACCAAGCCACGGCACCGCACATGAGCCGCATTGACGACCTACTAGTAAGCCACCACACACACGCCACCATCACTACAACAGGAGGTGGACAGGAAGCAGTGCACGAATGCGGTGATGCCCTCGACCACCGTGCCCTCCTCTCCAGCGTCCCCCTTGCTGCCCTCCGCCTCTACCCCTTCCCCACGGCACCTGCCGCCCCCTCCGATCCTGACGCATGGGTAAACTACCATCCACCAACCAAAGACCAACGCGAGAAAGCGCGCATCAAGATGGAGGAAACCATTGGACAAGAGATCGCCGACCTACTGAACACGCTACACCCCGCACACCTCGTCATCA
>NW_025061545.1:20112-33675 GCF_000002595.2 Chlamydomonas reinhardtii
ACGAGGACACACCCACCGCCATCAGGAGTCAGCTACTCAACGCACGCACCCTCCTTCGCACCGCAAAAAAGGAAGCAAGAAAACTCAATACCAAACGTGCAGCCCGCGCCTTCCGACGACTGGTTGCAACACAGCCAAGGCGCGCACACCAGAAGATCTTCGATGAGACGGACCAGCCACGTGGCACGCCCGCCCTCACTGACCCCATCACCAAAGAAGTCCACACCAAGCCCGAAAAAATTCTAAACAGCATCCACCAGCACTTCACCGCCCAACTCCTACCCATCAACGGCCCCCGCACAGGACAATACAACATACCCGACAGCGAGAAACAGTACCCCTGGAGCCGGCCTGACGCACCCGACCGAATGCCGGCCCTATCTAAGCCAACCGACGCGCCCGCCACCTTACTGCCAGGTATTGCTGACAGCACCACGTTCTTTGGCTGCGTCAACCACCTGTCTCGCCGCAAGGCCCCGGGACCCGACGGAATACCGAACGAACTACTCCAGACAATACCCACCAGCCTACAAACAGCCATACACCAACTCATGACTCTCATGTGGGTAAAAGCGCACATCCCTACACACTGGACACAGTCCGACACCGTCCTCTTACCCAAAAAAGGAGACCCCCTGCTGATACAGAATAAGCGGCCCATCGCGCTGGCGAACACCCTCTACAAGCTGTATACCTCCCTCATCACTGTGAATGCCGCCCTGTTTAGCGAACAAGCCCACATCTTCACGGAGTCACAAGAAGGCTTTCTCAGAGGCCGCAATACCGAGCGGCAAGTCCAAAACCTGCTCCACGCCATAGAAGACGCCGCCACCACCGGACGCGACCTCTTCCTACTGTACATTGATTTCACCTCCGCATTCAACACGATCGACCACGACAAACTGCTCATTGTCATGCACGACCTAGGCTACCCCACCGATCTGATTGAGGTGGTACGGGACCTATACGGCAAGGCAGCCACCAGCGTGCGCACTGAACATGGAACCACACCCCCTATCCCTATCCAACGCGGCACGGTACAGGGCGATGTCCTGTCACCACTACTGTTCATCATCTTTATCGAACCGTTGCTCCGGTGGCTCCATGTTGGCGGGCGCGGATACCAATACGGATGTCTCACCAAAGCCGAAAATGATAAACACAACCTCAGCTCAGGCGCCTTCGCCGATGACTTAGTCACAGCCACAACCCAAATCTCAAATCTACGAATCCAAGTTGAAAAAATTGAGAAATATGCAGCATGGGGCGGCCTCAAAGTCAACGTCTCCAAATGCCAACTACAAGGCATACTCCACGGCCGCGCCCGCGCCGATCCCACCCTCGGTGGCCCCCGCAGCAAGCCCCACCAGGCAGCGCTCGCCAGAATGCTTGAAGGCCAAATCTGCATAGATGGCACCGCTATCCCATACAAGCCCCCCCATGAATCCTACAAATACCTTGGCATCCACATCACCCCTACCCTAGACTGGAGTGCACAAGTGCAGTACATCCGGGAAAAAATTAAGAAGCGAGGGCAACGCATCGCCACATCACTCGCCACACCGGACCAGAAACTCCGGATGATACAATTCACCATCCACCCAGCAGTGGCCTACAGCCTACCATTCATGCCGTACAGCACACACGACGTGGCCAGCCTCGACGCGCTCATCGCAAGCACTGCAAAAATGTGCTACGGCCTGAAACGCGGCTTCCCCACCCGCGCTATCCTCCAGCCCACTCACACCCTTGGCCTGGGGGTAGGTAGCATCCGCGAGCTATATGTCCGCCGCGCAGGCAAGGCCCTCGTCCAGGCCTTAAACGATGGGGGCAGACTGGGTGCCGTCACCCGCGCCATGCTCCACCTGCAACACAGTGTGGCACAGAGAGTGCCTGCAGATCAACTCCACACGCAGTGCCGCTTTTACACCAACCTACGACAACTCTCGCTGATCAAAGACGCGGGGCTGGAGCTGACCCAAAAGGGCAGCGCATACCACACCACGCTCCACGGTCTGTCGGCCCTCCTTACACGCACCGCGCCGCCAGGCGCCGACGCGGAACAGGCCCTACCCTTCCGATTGATTCAACCCCTCCTTGAACTCACCAGCGACTTCCGCGAGCTCCTCACTCCGGACCGCACCTGCATCATCGATGCCAACACTTTAAGAAACACATGGCCGAGGGCCCAAAGGCGGCACAGGATAGCCCTCAACCGTCTCACTCTCGCACTCCACGCTGAAACCCGAGCCCGAGCCAAAACCCACAACAGCACCGCTCCCCTTACCGCTGCCCAACGCACTCTCCCAGACGGGCACACCTTTACCGGCCTCCACACGACCCACACCGCACCTACCGCCGTTGACTGGGGCACACTTAACCGCTTCCTTCGCCAGCGCGCCCCTGCCGCCGAACCGACCGCCCATGCCGGAGGAACTGCCGCGGCCGCCACCACCGCTGTCACCACCGCCACCGCCGCCACGGCGACAGAACATGAGGACGCCCACAGCGATGGCGAAAACCAGACACCTGCACAAACACGCCGGCCGGGCACACAGCAACGTAAGCGGGCCTGCATTAAAATGGTCAGAGAACCCGAAGGACGGGGAGCCCCGCCAGCCGACGCACCGAAAGCGTTCGACTGGGACCCCGCGCTTGACCCACTTACCGACGCACACTGCGCAGACCTGCTCGACATCGCCCCCAGCCTCATCGGCCGATCCAAGCCCCCCAACCCCGAAGCACACCTCAGACGCCTACTTCTGGGCCCCACGCCCCCAACCACTTTCACACACCGACACAAGCTCAACCAGGAGGAGCAAGACGCGTACCTGGCCGCCACGTCCGACACCTGGAAGCACTTCAGCGAAACCTACCGCACCAAAGCCCTCACCACCACCAACACCCTGTATGGACACCAGGAGCGGGTGCAGCACGTAATAGCCCGCACCACCAGCAAAGGTTCGCCTCACTACCGAGTCCAGTGGGAACCCACCGTCATCACCCCCGGCTCCCTCACCCTCTACGCCCGGAACCGCTACCGCCCCAAACCCGGCGGCCTTACCTGGCTCCTTACCCCGGGTAATGAACCTCGCGTCCTGGTGGAATGGGAAGACCTGGAAGAACCCGCCGCTACCCTGGAGGCACAAGACAACAAACAGGACCTCCTGGACGCCCTGCACGCCCGCCTTGCTGTCCCCCCGGCCCCCCGCCCCCCGGCCCCCGCTAGCGACACACACCTAAACCCTGACCAGCGACAGGGCCGCTGGACAGATGCCAGCAACGACACCGCACGAGGGCAACGCACTCTGCGCCACTACGTAGACATCAACGTCGAGCCATGTAACCCCCGCCGGGACATCTGCCCCACACAAACCTACACCATCCAGCTCGGTATCCTCCCCGACCCTGGCTCCACGGCACACAGCACTCACATGGCGCATGTATACGACCCCCGCGGACGGTGCATAGGCACCATCAGAGCAGAGCGGCTTAACCTCCTCTGGCAACGCTACCAGCATGCACAAACGACCTGGCCCGAAGCGCACGCTAAATACGACCAGGGCAGAGGCTTTGCGGCGGCCATCGCCCGCCTGCTCCTCCGATACAAACCCGGGGGCGGCTCCAAATCCCACCCTGTCACTGAAAAAGGGGAACGCATTCTGTGCGACGGACTGACACAAACCCTGCACACAGCAATAGGCAGCACAACAGAGCTCTTCGCATCCCCCCTAAACGTCTCGGAAGCCGCCACCACCTACTACACACTGTATGAAGAAGACATGCTCTTTGGGGCCAACTATGACGCGTACTCCCAGCCATGGGATGGAATTGCTGTCGCCTACCCCGAACCCAACACCGAAGACGGAGCTCACGCGGTACGATGGGCACTGGCATGGGCCGAACACACCGAAACCCTTACGAACACCCCCCACCCGCCAACCAACGCCACGCTGATCCTCCTCCCCACGCAACGCAACGCGCCATACACAAGATACCTCGCCCACCCCAGAGTCACCCTCCTTGGCAGCATCTCCGCCACAGCAACGCACGCCCTTCTCTGCCTACACCCCAACGACGCAGGCCTCACCTTGAAACACGACCTGGTGCTGGTCAGCAATACACCCGGAGCTCGACTTGCCCAGTCCATACGCGACGCCCTAGGCACGTCTCTATACCTCTCAGGCATGCCCATCGAACCGCAGCCCCAACTCACCTGGGCCCACACACGGTGGGTGACCAAACAGGTCCGCCGGATGACCCGCACCCGCCCGGCAGCCCCCCGGGTAACACCCCCTCCCGTACCGGCCACGCCAGCCACCCTGGCCCCGTTCGCGGCCACCCAACCCCTACGCCTCAACCCCTGTGAAGGCTTCTACACCGATGGCTCAGTGCAGAAAGACGCCCTTGGCCAGCCCAGCGCGTGGGGGGCCGCAGCGATCGATGCCCGCACGTCCCAAACGTATCAGATTGACGTCAACCCTGGACATCACGGCTGCAACACCATAACACGATGCGAGCTCTCGGCCATACACCAAGTGCTCAAGCTAGACGAAGTGCAAGCGCTCCCTGAAGTCACAGTCTACACAGACTCCGCTGCGTCGTTATTCCTCATCCGCAAAACAATCAACCAGCCCCAACTCCTTACCTTCAGCAAACACAAAGCGCTGCTGGATAACATCCTCGCGCTCCTGAAACGCCGCTCCCACGCCGGCCGCCGGACAAACCTCCTTAAGGTCAAAGCACACTCAGGGATTACGCACAATGAACTCGCAGATCAGGCGGCGGTGAAAACCGCCAAGGGAGAACGGATGCCCGGGGCCGAGTGGCTGGTCGAGGAATCCGATAACGACCCGCGCAGTAAATACTATTGGATACGTAAAACTATAAAACCGACTGCGGAAGGGGCGCCACGAGACAAGAACGAAGGACACTACGCGCATGACCTCAACCGCGGCATCGCCACGCTCGCGGCCCCGCACATCGCCCAAGGCCACACCCGCGAAACTCTCTACACTGGCTTCGTCGCCAACGCCATCCCAGACCTGGATATTAAATCCAGCACCCGAACCATGAACCTGCAATCAGGCCGGCACCGCAAAGCCAAACGCTGCATGGACTACCTCTACGGGCAACTGTGGAACAACAAACTCGCAGCCCGCTTTGGCCGCACAGTTACAGGCCGCCGAGCCCCCCGCGCTGGCCCTGATAACCCCGCCCCATGCCCACTCTGCCGCGGACCCGACTCCGGCGGCCACATACTGGGAGGCTGCCACAACCCCCAACTCCGTGCAATGTACATTAAAAGACACAACATTGCAGTCCAGACCATCGCACGAGCCATCTCCCGCGGTGACTGCGGCGGCTGCTACATGGTAATGGACGCCACGTCTAAAGACGATCTGCCAGACTACGCAGCTGACAACCGTCTGCCGCCATGGCTGCTTCCCGACCAGGAGGGCAAACCAGCAGGACGCCACCTACACTACCGCCCCGACATACTACTAATTCCTTCAATCTCCCTCGCCGCAGCCCTAAACCCAGACTTTGTCGTGCTTCCCAGCGAACATGACACCATCCACATCATTGAAGCCGGATACACAGCCGACACGAACCACGCCGCCAAGCAACACGAAAAAGCACAACAGCACCAAGCCCTCGCAGCCGACCTGCGGGAAGCGGGATGGAAAGTGCAATATACTCCACAGAGCGCCATCAGCCTAGGGTTTGCAGGAACAATCCACAAGGACCTCCACCCCCTCCTCACCTCCCTGGGCGTCACCTCCCACAAAGCCAGGCAGTGCTGCGACACCCTACACGACCACGCAGTCGCCACCCTCAATCATATAGTCCTGACCAGACGGCGCCTCGAACGGGGACTGCCACCTGGCAACCCCGGCGGGACGTAGCATCCCGGCAGGGTGCAGGCCTAGCCTGCACGCCCGCCGCCTAATGCTCGGTAGTGGGGGCGTACAGGAGGCGGGCCTGGCCCACCTCCTCATCTCCCCCCACTCCCTTAATTCACACCACTTGCCTACGGCAGGGTGTATCTATTTCTATTTCTATTTCTGTCCTGTCCCGCCCTGCCCCGCCCCGCCCTGCCCCCGTACTTTGATTCCGTTGTGTGTGGTTACAAGGTGTTGAGCACAACGTGCATTCCTGTCCTTGTAGAAATCGAGGCCCGGGCTGGAGGGCCCTTATAACGCCTGCAACACTTATATATGCAGCTAGTTTGGTTCCCGAATGGGGGTGCTTCTGCTCCTGTGCTCCCAAATAGCATCTAGTAACGCGGCGCCTGGGAGTGCTTCTGCTCCTGTGCTCTCAAACGGCATCTAGCAACGTGGCGCTTGCAAAATCGATCTCGCTACCCGAACGCAACTGGTCAGAGGATTCGTCCTGCCCTGCCCCGCCCCGCCTTGCCCCGCCGCGTCAGCAAACAGAGGACAGAGAACAACTGAGGAATGCGCGTCAGCAAACTTCCAGCCAGCCAGCAACTTGTCGGTACAGTAATTCCGGCGTTCGACCAGCCGCGCACTCCTGCCCTGCCATTGCAAATTGTTTGCCATCTACTGGGGTCTGGGAATCAGCTGCACCCTACGGGACTTCACCAACCTGCCTGAACACTGTCCCATCGCACATCCCTCCCCACCCCACCCCACCCCACCGTGTGGCGCTGTGCAGCGGGGCATATCCAGACCAGTGTAGATGTGGGTCTACCCGGCCTTTCCTGTAGCGCAAGCCCACTCCGCCTTCCGCTCTGGTCTACGTACGTACCGTATTAGTTCTGCAACGCACGTCAATAGCGCCACGACTGCTGAGTGCACTGTGGAGGCGTTTGAGCCTTAGCCACGACTGAGTGTCAGCAAGACACGCCTGGGTGTCCGGGCTGTAACACTGTTCTGAACGATGTACAAGAGGTCCAGGCGCGGTTGTAGCCAAGTCTAGGCGCGCATAGCAACGTCACTCTAGCCTACCGACCACATATAACCGTCAGCTGCAGGGGAGGTCAGCTGAGCTGCCAACACGGACTACGCAAGTCTCGGGTAACAGTCCTCGAGCGCGCTACACGGACAGCCTGCGGGGGCGCCGGTGCAGCCACAGTGGTGTGACCGGTGGCGGAGACACTAATGGCTGGCAGAATTTGCATTCATCCTAGCTTTCATTTCTCTGAACCAGCAGAATGACACAACAGCGGCGCCCGCACTGCTGCCTCGTCTACGGTCTGCAGCGACCTTGGCAGCCATAGCATCCTTCATGGCCTTACAGGGCTTGCATCTTGCAGGGGTAGGCCGCGGCCGCTGGCGAGAAGGGCCCCAACCACGCGCTCGCACACGGCATCCAGGGGCCCACTATGCCTAGGTTCGGGGACCGGACCTCAAGCTTCAGGGACCGTATGCAGCCCCACGCGGCGAGGATGCGCCCCTCCGGACATGCCAAATCTTTTTCACCCTGCATGGGGGGGGCGTTTCATGCCGCTCCCGCCCTGTGGCCTTGATGGCCTTCTTGCCACCCAAGGTCAGCACGGGAGCGTTTTTCAAGCACGTACCCCGCTCCGCTCCGCCCTGCCCCGCCCCCGCACATTGGCCCGCCCTCACGCGGGTACCACCAGGCGGCTGGATGGGGTCTACGGGAGCCCCTTCTTCCGCGGGCCTTTTCACTATGAGCAATAACTCGTACAAGGATGCTGACCCGACCTACCCCCCACAATTCGATAGCGCTCTATCCGCCTGGCTAGTTCTACGAGCTATTGCCCGTGGTGAAAACTGGGCTGCCGTCCGGGGGGTGCGTTTTTGGGCTGAGCCCCCCGAGCGAAGCGATCCAGGGGGGGGCGAAGCCCCCCAGGATTGCCCCTGTCCGTGCCTGCCTGCCTGCCTGCCTGCCTGCCTGCGTGCCTGCCTGCGTCGACAAAAAGTGCCAAACTGGCACAAACCGCGAGCGCCACGTATTATAAATTGCTATTCCCTATTGTATAAAAATAGGCGGCAGGGCAAATTCGGCCGGAGCGAGAAGCGACCTCGCGAGTCCATGGACATCTTGACTTTCGTCTTGCGAGCGAGAGTGCAGGCTTGATAGTTTCTTCCGCACAAAACTATACCGACCGCATCCAAGCTTGGGAGACACAAGAATGCTTAAACATAACATGCCTCAAGGCCATTTCGGTGCAGGTTCCGCGCGAAGACGACTCCGTTCTGCCTTTGCTCATGTAGTATCCGCCAGTAACAACGACGAGGATGGAATGAACTGCCGCTTCGGCCGTTCACTGAGTCGTAATGGCAACAGCTTCCTCGCCGAGCTGTCGTGGCGGTGGCTGCGGCTGCCAGCTGAAATGGCGGTATTGAACAACGACAACCGTGACGTGGCGATAGGCAGACCCTTCCCGTCCGCGGTGCGCGACACGCGAGCGGCATGGAGTCGCGGCTGCGCGGTAAGGGCCGGGGTCTGGTGTCTGGAGCGTGAAGTGTGGCGGGGATGGTTGGGGATGGGCGGGGAATGGGCGGGGAATGGGCGGGGAATCCTGTGTGCATGGAGGGGGAGGCGGGAAACCCCGAGGGCGGGAGCGAGGAAGCCCAAAGCAAGGCGCCCAGCAGTGCTGAACGTGAACGACTTGCCAAGCTGTGAACTAAATGTGTCCCACAACTTAAATAATGCCTGACAGCCCTGCACGGCGCGGCAGTCGCGGCGGCCGCGGCCGCCGCGGCCGTGGCCGCGGCGCGGGGCAAGGTCTATCAGCCCTTGTGCACGATGACCCTTCACTCGATCAATACTGGCCCGTTGCTGAACAACAACACACCGCTGCTGTGCCGAGAGCGGTGGCAGCACGCGCACAAGGTGAGCATAAGCGAGAAGGGCGCGTGAGGCCAGGACACCCGAGAACCTACTGTCCTCCTGTCGCCGCCCGCAGGCGCGGCCGCGGGGCCGTCACCGCCACCCCCAGCCTTCAAGGGGCGTCAGGGCGTCACCGACACCGACAACGCCGCTGGGAGCAGCGGACAGCAGCATGGGCTCGCGCCGGAGCACCTGGAGGATGGTTTGGTGGTGTCGGGCACCGCCGGCGCTGCGGCAACTGCTGCCAGACCTCGGGCTGCAACAGCTGCTGGTGTCTGCCCTGGACGTGACGCTCTGCTACACCGGCGGCGGTGCATTGGGACGCAAGGTGCGATGCTGAAGCACGTGCAGGGCGTTAACCAGCAAGCTTACCCAAACCGTTGCTGGCACAACAGGAATGATGGCACCGCCTGCCGGCCCTGCCAACCCTGACCCACATCCGCTAGGTGGCCGCAACATCCCACAAGGTGAAGTCAGGAGCCAACGTTGGGGCCCATGAGTTGTGTGACCATCTGTGCGGTACAGCACATTGCAGTTTGCAAGGATTATTGGGCCCTTGATTGGGCCGTGGCTGCGGCGTTGTAGCGCTCTCCTGACGTGGCCTGTCGCCTCCCTCTCCCCTTCCAGGTGGCGGATTCCAGGTGGCTCCTGACCCACATCAGCTGGTGGGCGCTGGCTTCCTTGCCTTCGCGTTTGCGGGCGTCGCGGGAGCTGCCATTCTGGCTGCCGGTGGCGCTGTAGCTGCACCGACTGCAGCTGGCGGCCCGATCGAAGGTCAGTGTGAGTGGCGTCGAGGGGATGTGTGCGCATGTGCAAAACAGTTTGTTGCAGGCGGTGACCATTCAGAGAGCTTCCTCCCTGCCTACAGTGCCGCTGGCGCCAGCTGCCATCACTGCAACACCCCCGGATGCAGCTGACGCTGGTTTTGTGCTCCCGCCGCAACCGCCGGAGCCCCCAGTACAGCGTGGACGTGGACGTGGCAGGGGCAGGGGCAGGCCGCGTGGGCGCGGCCGCGGGCGCGCGCGTGGGTACGGCAGGGCCAGCGCTCCCCAGCCGGCGGATGCAGACGCGGAGGCCGTGGAGCAGCCGCACAAGCGCCGCCGCAGCTTTGGCACGGATGAGCAACAGCGGCAAGCCGCACGGCGGCGCCAGCGGCGGCAGGGCATGGAACCTGATCAGCGGCAGCAGCACCTCTCTGCGCACGCCGCGGCGGAGGCGGCGCGCGTGGCGGCAATGACCGCTGAGCAGCGGCAGCAGCACCTAGCTGCACACGCCGCTGCGGAGGCAGCGCGCGTAGCGGCGATGATTACTGAGCAGCGGCAGCAGCACCTCGCTGCACACGCCGCCGCGGAGGCGGCACGGCGGGCGGGCATGGACGAGGAGCAGCGGCAGCAGCACCTAGCTGCACACGCCGCTGCGGAGGCGGCGCGCGTGGCGGCAATGACCGCTGAGCAGCGGCAGCAGCACCTAGCTGCACACGCCGCTGCGGAGGCGGCGCGCGTAGCGGCGATGACTGCTGAGCAGCGGCAGCAGCACCTCGCTGCACACGCAGTAAGCGACTGGCCACCTATGCCGGTACACATCATGATTATGACACCAAAAAATAACCCGATGTTTGTGGAGGAGAGCAGGCTTTCTTATGGGGCAGTGGGGAGGCACAGGCGTGTGTGCGGCGAAGGAGGATAGCATGGAGAGGGTGTCGAGGGGAGGGGATGTTGAGGGGAGGCGTACAAGAGCGAACAAGAAGAAGTGCTGAATGCAAGTTCGTTCGTGTAAATGTACGCTACTCGAATGTCGGCCCGGAATACTTGAGGCGTAAATCAGGGCGTAAATATACGCCGGTTACAGCCAATCGTACGTTTCCCTGGCAATGGATATGCAGCTGTATTCCAGAGCGCTCTCCACAGCAATCCTTATTATGAAGCAGCAATATCGCAGCGCGCCCCCTGCCACACAGGCAAGACATGTATTCGTCTCCATGAATGCTTGCATTGCTCCCCTCGCAGCTGCTATAGCCTCGGAGCGTACGCTATGAGCTATGTCTATTATTGCAGTGCCAGCGAATTTACGCCGTCGGCAAAGGTAATAGTTTGGAAGGTAGTGAGGACGAATTGCTTCATTTTGTGGTCGGCTGGGAGGCAGTAGACGGATTTCTGGCGTGTAGTTGCCACAGGTTTCAGCGCGCTGTCAGGGAAAATCTGCGCCAGGAAAGTCGTCAGGCTTGCGACGCCACCAGACTGGGGAGGGTGGGGACATCCGGAGATGTCGCAGCAACCGAATACCGCAAAAGGATCCTGGTCGTCCATAACCGAGATCGTAGCTGAGACTGTGCCTGTGACTGGCGCCTGCAAGCTTTCATGTAAGGTTTCCGGCTCGTCGCCAGCGTCGAAGCAGACATCGCGTCCTGATGCCGCGTCCCCGCCATAGTTGACATCGTACTTGTCGCCAGATAGCTCAACGGACAGAGGCTGAGCTAGTGTGACCGCAGACAACGGTGGCGCTCCTGTCCGCACTGTCGCCAGCGAAACGATGCGCCCATCATCAATTGTTCTAATGCTATTGCTGACAGCGTCATTTGTTGAACCTGACGGACGGCCAGGGGCAGCCTTTAGTTGTTGTTTAAGCGCCCCAAGCCTACTTTTACGCTGTCTTCCACTCATCAAGGTTCTGTGTGTATTTTTGTTGTAACATTCTACGCGCATTAATTTCAACTAAGCGAAGGCAACGCTTCGGGAAGGTGTCACAGGATAGGCGTCGAATGAGGCAGCCTGCATCAATGCCATGTTGAATTCTAGCCGTCTGCGCGCGCTTGGATAAACGTTGTCAGCCATTCCCAGACAGTTGATAAGGAGGAACAGTGCCTTGGCCGACAAAGGGTGCGGGTGGACGCGCAACAGCGCGGTCAACGCCATCCTCGCCTTGATTTCCTTCTTCCACCAAACACTCCCTGGGACCTCATGAGTGCAACTGTGTGTTTTAAGCGAAGGTACATCTGTTGCAGCCAGTGCCAGATGCTCTCCTGTGCGGCGACCAGGCTTTCAATTTGTTGCCACGCGCATCCACGCTCCTTTACCGTCCGCGCGCCCCAGCAGCGGCTCTGAAGGTTGCTGCAAGTTTGCTTCTAGGATAAAGCAGCATGGCTCGAAGCTGGGCGGAGACTAGGAGACTGGCCTGTCCGGCGGCCTGGGCGGAGCCGGAATAACCGGCTCCGAGCATGCTCGGGGCAAGCAGTACCCACTGTTGCCGTCCTTGTGCATCCTGAACGCATCAGTGACTGACTGCAACTTAAATGTATCTTAAAAGCAATAGTTTTCCTGGTCCTGCGCGCCCAAACAGCCAGCGGGGCAGGGTGGAGCCGGAATAACCGGCTCCGAGCATGCTTGGGAGCGCTCGCGGCGACCACAGTTACTCCAGCCTCTACATGCGCTGGCACTGCAATAATAGACATAGCTCATAGCGTACGCTTTCGAGGCTATACGCAGCTGCGAGCGGAGCAATTCATTCATTCATGGAGACGAATACATGTCTTGCCTTTGTGGCAGGGGGCGCGCTGCGATATCTATTGCTGCTTCATAATAAGAACTGCTGTAGAGAGCGCTCTGGAATACAGCTGCATATCCATTGCCAGGGAAACGTACAATTGGCTGTAACCGGCGTATATTTACGCCTCAAGTATTCCGGGCCGACATTCGAGTAGCGTACATTTACATGAACGAACTTGCAAAGCACTGCACGCTCTTCTTCTTGTTCGCCGCGTGCGCAAAACGACATGTCCGGACATGGCTATGCCTCCCCGCACACATCCTCTCCCCTCGATCGACACCCTCTACGCCTGTGCCTCCCCACTGCCCCATAAGAAAGCCTGCTCTCCTCCACAAACATCGGGTTATTTTTTGGTGTCATAATCATGATGTGTACCGGCATAGGTGGTAAAATTCTAACTCGCACACGCCGCGGCGGAGGCGGCGCGCGTGGCGGCAATGACCGCTGAGCAGCGGCACCAGCACCTAGCTGCACACGCCGCTGCGGAGGCGGCGCGCGTGGCGGCAATGACCGCTGAGCAGCGGCAGCAGCACCTCGCTGCACACGCCGCGGCGGAGGCGGCGCGCGTGGCGGCAATGACCGCTGAGCAGCGGCAGCAGCACCTCGCTGCACACGCCGCTGCGGAGGCGGCGCGCGTGGCGGCGATGGCTGCTGAGCAGCGGCAGCAGCACCTCGCTGCACACGCCGCTGCGGAGGCGGCGCGCGTGGCGGTGATGGCTGCTGAGCAGCGGCAGCAGCACCTCGCTGCACACGCCGCCGCGGAGGCGGCACGGCGGGCGGGCATGGACGAGGAGCAGCGTGCAGCGGAAACGGGCGCGCGGCAGCAACGACGGGCAAGACAACGCTTCACAGCCAGCACTGAGCGTGGCCCAGCAATCCGGCGTAAGTTCGAGGAGGTGTGCAACCACGTCTGCGAATGCTGTCGGCGCTGCTTCTACAGGGCCGGTGTCACGGTCACGGAGCACGAGGTGGGCGTGTGAATGGGTCCGGGTTCGGCTCGGCTTGCATTGGATCGCAGTGGCTTGCACTGAAAGCGCATCACAAGAGTCTCATTCAGCACTGAAAGCAGGCGCTGTTACCCATCATCGCAGGTTGCATGCTCCACTCTCGCCCGGATCCTGCGCGGCGGCGCCGCGGCCGGCACCGACCGCGACCGTGACGAGCTTGACGAGCTGGAGCGTGGCGTCGGCGCCA